>NW_007930843.1:211029-255192 GCF_000280675.1 Beauveria bassiana ARSEF 2860
GTCTTGATGGACTGTCGTGATTATTAGCCTTGTGCCGCTTCGTATTCCACCAGATGCACTTCAGTACTAGACCAAAGAGTGGGTAGCATATTTACCACTGTTCCAGCCGTCACAGAAACGATTTTAGTTTCTTTGCTCTCAATGCAATGGGCAGCTGTGAGAACCGTTGTGCTGTCTAGCAGACTGCCTCCGCAAACATGAGTCCCGTTCTCATCGCGAAGACTGACAATCCATTTGATTTCACCCTCCGGGACAACTTCTCCGCCTACTATCCTTTTATCAATAGTTGCTGCTGCTGCCAAAGTAGCAGAAAACGTGGCGGCTAGCGCAGTAATCAGCACCATGGTAAGGGGAGTTTATAGTAAATAGGTTCGTAAAGATAGGCTTATAAGGATGAGTATGTTGAATAGCAAAAGTCGTGTCATAACTTGGAGAAAGACCTTGCTGTATTTATATAGAATATATCACGCTTGAAAGGTTAGGTTAGCTTCGTAAGAAATAAGCTAAGAGTGCAAACGACTCATGAGCATTACCCAGAATCTCCTTCGTATTCCAATTAGCGTATGAATTGCCGAGGAGCCTTGCCTGTGAATCTACTGTATCTCCTTACGGATCGGTGATATAGACTTTTTTCTTTATACCTTATAGTAGGACCTGGCAAGCTTGCTAATGGGGGCTTATAGGTAGGGGGCTTTTTACTAGCAAATTCTTGCTCTTTCTACTAAAGAGATTGTCGACTCACGTTGCTAATTGCTAACAGGTAATTTTAGTAGAAACTGGCCTTTGAAGAAGATTATATGCTACTCTAAGAGTTGATTTCTATGATATCATGCCTGATAAGTCGTCACTTGCTCGGCAAGAATCTCAAAGACATGCCTAGTGCCTATTTCCCGGATTTAGGGCTGATACTATAAATCTTATAATATAACTTATTAATTCTATATGCCAGAGAGTTTTTTTATTAGCTAGGATCAATTATGGCCTGATCTTAGCATATTATAACCATATAGCGGGGCCTTTTACCTTGAAACATGTTATCTCTAGACTTGAGGAGTCCTATAGTCGGCTCGGCCTAGCTAAACTTGGAGTACGTCGGTCGGAGCCTCGTAGCGTATAGCCGCTCCAAAGGCGAGAAGAGCAACGCGCGAAAGCAAGGTCCACCATAACAAAGCCGCCATTCAACCCCTCCCTCTCGGCCCGACCGCTGGGGCAATGCGACCTACAAAGAGGGGCGCAACGAGGCAGACCCTCTAGATGTCTCATCGCTCGAAAAGCCAGCGAAATCGCCTGATATTGACACTGCACAGACAAGAGAACGACCTGTGGAACGAGAAGATGGTTCTCCCCGCCTAAATTGACAGAGCGGCGGAGCCAAGCTTTTACCAAATCCCAGAGACTGCGGAACGCTGCTTATGACAGTCTCAAAGCAGAGGAAGGTACAGGAGGTCTTATCGGGTCGTGTTTCAAGACCTTGGTGAAAATTCTGGGTACCGAAACCGTGACATCGGCTCTGACGCTCACGTTTAGCTGACCTGAACGACCCGACCAAGCGACAGTCGAAGGAGCTGGTGATGGCCGGCCGGGCGAAGATACCCACGTCGTCAATATCACGAAGGGGGTGGGCGATCTCGTCAATTTTATTCTTTCGATGAAGGAAATGGTAGATGTCGCCATCGAAAACTTCCCGCAGGCTGCGCTTCCGTGGGTCAGTGTCTGCGTCAGGTTGCTGGTGAGCAGCGCCCTTACATTCGATTGGCCTATATTCACTGATCTTCATCCAGATTCCGTTGAATCCTACGAAAGTGTAGAGTTCTCAACTAGCTGATATCGCGCACCTCGTCTCTCGAATGGGCTGGTATTGTGACCTTGATGAACAACTTCTGAACAAAGGTCACGTACGCCGACGAGATTTTTGAATCCATCCTGCGTCAGCTAAAAGAGAGGATCCTCGCGCTCTATAATGCCCTCCTTCTATCTCGGACGAGAAACGTCTGCTCCTATTACCGACAACAGGGCCTCAGCCTTGTTCGCGACCTGTCAAATTAGGACGACCGGGACGCCTACCTAAAGATCGTGACAGATGCGGAGGATGCCGTTCCGCAGGATCGGTGCGACCAGTGTCACGCGAACGACAGCCAGGAAAAACTAACTAAGCGCGCCGAGGGGATAGAGTCGGGTTTTCAAGCCATTCGTCACGAGACATGAGACTTGATCGCCTTACAGAAAGACACGCGGAGAGATGTCGACGAGAAGTACCTTCGTGGCCTCTTTGTGCTAGACCCTAAATACGACATGAAGAAAGCCAAAAGAAAGAAGTGCGAGCTACTGCACGAAGTCGAAAGGTGAATTGTCGACACAATAGAATATGCGGCTCTCACGGACTGGGACCATGGCGTACTTAGCCAGCCGTCGCGTCGATTGGGGTGGATCAAGGGCCCTGCTGGTACTGAGAAAACAATGCTCTTAATAATAGGCATCATTCGCGAACACTCAAGCTACCGCGCCAAGTACGCACCTGGCGTGTCGCACTTTTCGTGCCGAGGCACAGATGCGGCCTTATAAAGCGCCACTGCCATCTTACGATCTCGGGTCCGGCTACTTCTTGTCCAGCAACTGCCTCTTGCATCTCATCTGCGATCAAGCATAGGTCTTACATGCAGCCTGCTTCCGTGTTTAGTCTTCTGTACCCGGCGGACCCGGATGACTGGAAACAGTGTTTCGCTCCAGCTGAAAATGTTGACCGTACCGGACCGGAAGAACGATCCCCCGTAACCACAACCAGAAGACGCACAGCCATTGATAGATCAATCAATCATCTCTCTCTCACATACCTGTAACCTGGTGGCATATCATCAGAAAAGGCCGCGGCATTCGTGCGAGCCGGGCGGCTCGGGCTTCTGCCTACCTGGTTTGATCTAACCGAGTAAGTTACGGATACATCCGAGATCAAACTCTTGCCAAGAAGGGCTACCAAGGCCCGCTAACTAGTTAGCACAAGGCCGCCATAAGAGCTAATAATAAAAATGCTTTTCCTTGCGCTCCACTATCGCGCCCACTAATACCGTCATCTTGGGTATCTCTTTGGGCTGTGACCAGCTGTGGCCCACCGTGGCCAGCCCTGTGGGTTCTTCTTCGGTATATCTACAAACTGCATCACGCTGAATCTAAAGCTGTTGGCGAGAGACACAATTTCCGCTGCTTATTTCCAAGGTACCATGCTAACGTGGGAACGACCAGGCAACAGCAGCTTTTGGCGGTAATAACTAACTGACTAGATAGTTTGTCGTATTGTCGCTCCCTGATTTTTTTACTTGATAGACCCTTTCCTCCCGCTCCCAGATCCTCCAAAGCCCAGCTCCTGAAGATTTTGCCCTGCAGCGCCAATACGCAGGCTTATGGCCTTGAGGAAGCAAGTGTTGCAGCGCCAGCTTGTAGACCAAACAGGATGGTCCCTGTCGTGACACGGCTATGGTTTGGCCCCATTCCAGAATTGCCAGCCAGTTTTGCAAAAACATGACCCCTCCCTCCTTCAGCCAGAGAAGGACAGTAATGGAATGTGCTCGCTAGCCCGTTCCGTTGCTGACCGCAAGGCGCGGCTGGTAATCTGCCTCAGGAGCGGGTTCGTCACTCGGTGCCCTAGACGGGATACACGTCCAACGACCCTCTGCACGGCTTGGCGAGTCACCTGGGTAAGCGAACTTGTGGTCCGGCCTAGAACAGAGGTCACAACCTCAGAAGCAGATCCGACTTTAGTGCTGATCCCGAGCTCGGCAGCGGCAGAGGCAAGTAGCGCTGTTCCCTCCGCCGACGCGGCAAAGACGCTCAGGCCACCAGCGGCGAAGGCACTGGCCGGGATGCCAATGGCAAGCCAAAGCTTCGTGTCCGCCCCCGAGGGACCATAGTTGCCCTTTGAATCTTGCGAGTCGTCTTGACCTGGTTGAGAACCTGGGGTTGTTGACGGCGTCTTATCAGGTTGTGAATCACTGGGGGCCGACTGGCCTATGGCAGCCAGTACCTTCTCGCAGACGTCTGGAAACATGGACTAGTGAGCGGTGCCTTTGGCGGGATTAATCGATGGGTCATGATGCTTCACATACCTTGATCTTCTCGAGCCTTCAGTCGTCGGCCGCTGGCCGGCTTGTCTGACAGGCAGCTGGAAAAGCGAAGGCCCAGACGGGCCATGTCCTCAAGAAGTTGGAGGATACCAGGAAAGCTCTGTACGAAAAGATGATACACGTCACGGTGGTCTCGCTGCAGCGATTCAATACCGGCATCTATATACTCCCGCAGCTGTTGCTCGGCAACTCTGAACCGCTGCTGCACTTGTTGAGCGCACTGGAGCCACGAATTCTGGCCCTGCTGCGGCGTTGACCTTGCTGCAACACTTGATATTAGCACCAGACGACCTTGGATGTAGCTGGAAAGAGAGCCCCCTATCATAACGGGAAATTTCGAAGAGTCAAGGGGGTTTTTATGCATGCCTGTTGGCAATGCCTGGTCCCACGGAAAGGACGAAAGGTACTCAAAGGTGCCAGGTTCAAAGCACAAGTCCTCGTCAATCTCGTCAGGGTTACTTAAGTAGTTACCGATATCGACACCTCCGACGTCATTGAAGACACTGAGCAATTCTTGGACGCTGTTTTCGCATTGCTCCTTGGCACCTTTGGCCTTCTTGGACGGCGGCGAGGCGGCGCAAACGGCTCCCTTGAACATCGGACACGACTTCCTGCGTCGGGCGCTTCTGACCTCGGGACTTGGCCCGAACGGGCTCCAGCGCCTCGGCAGCCTGGCTCCTGCAAAGACCGCTGGGCCCGGCAACCGAGTCTGGTCCTCCGTGTCTCTCGGCAGGCGGCCCGCCCAAGGATCGCTCACATATGGCCTCGAGGTCGTGCGCCGTCCGCTCGACCTTGCCAGGATCACGCTGCGGGAAGCGCGTCTGGACAAGACTCGACGACTTGTCCCTGCAGGGCTGGTCCGAGGCGGCGCACAGCTGCTTGCCGGCCTCTGTCTTGGAGATGTCAAGGGCGCGCGTCTGCATGGCCACCCACTCGTCCTGCCAAGGATAGCGACTCCTCCTCCCCAAGGCAATGTTTACGCTCACCATGTTTGACCTTGCGCGGACGAGGTAAATGTAATCGCCTGGCTGAGCAAATCGCGCCGCCACGCCAAACTCGGCCGTGGTGGACACGTAGACGGTTGGGTCACTGCGCCAGTCAAAGTCGTTGTGCACATAGATGCTGTACGCGCTGTCCCGTTGCAGGTTTGTATTTTCCGTGGCCCTGCCTAGAAATCCCCTTGCGGCTCTGATTTCGTCGGGGGATCTTCTATCTACGCGGAAAACGAATTTTGGTTTTCGCGGGTGATGACGACCTTCTAGAATCGGCTTGGCATCGACTCCGGCAACGTGAAGGCAGGCGAGCCAGAAAGTGGCAGCGCACAAGGCCAAACAGGGCCAGCGAATGCGCAACATGACGAGCTGTAAGGAAACAGCCAAAATCACGATGAACAAGGGACGAAAAAATGTCTTTGTATATGAGGGAAATGTTTAAAACAAATGACGAGCATTGTGCTAAACAGAACCACCACTTATACTATTGACACGACGGCATAGCACCAAGTACACAGCTTACACAGCTTACATGGTGCGTCAAGTGGTTTGCTGACACAACGCAGATGAGATCATGGCAGGAATTTGTCGGCTTCCATGACTCACGATACATGACGGAGTCAAGTACTATATGCGCCTCCACCATGACTCGACGACATATACCGGCGCATCAATGATGCGATGATTCACTCCAGTTGAGCATAAAATTGGTTAGGGTTAAAGCCGGGCGGCCCGAAATGCTGAACCCTACTCGGCCTATTCCATGCCTCGTTTGCTCAACTACGAGGGTTGAACTCAAAGACTCAGTCCTAATGGCCTTGTCAGGCGAATCCATGCGAAGCTGCGTTGAATTTCATTGCAACGAGGTCATTTATGCCATTTCCATGGGATCCAGAGATCCTTGATGGGCACATTTCCCGCGCATGAGAGCTCATACATCATTCAACTCTATGCTTTTAGCAGCATAGATTCACTTAGCAAGCTTCCGACCAGACGCCATCCTTAATCTCGTGCTATGGGCCCTTCTGTTGATCCGGAAGACACTTGACACGCAGCCCTCTTATGGCTGCTGAGTGTATATATCCAACTATATATGTATATACCTCATCTGACGGGAAGAGCTATCCACCAAATATCTCTTGCATCTGCTATTCCCCTCCCCGCCTTCTTTTGTCTGCTAGGAAATTCTGACATCACACACACACCGGTTTCCTTCATTTTTCCCAAAAAAAAATGCATCTTCTTGTCGTCGCTGCTCTCTTTGCAGCCGCCTCAATCAGTCAACTCCTTGGCTTGTTTGACACAGTGCTTCCAGGCCATGGTCCGGAGCAGTCCAGCGTGACTACGGCTCGCGAACCTCGCGTTGCCATATGAAAACGTGTAGCTTCGGCCATTATGAAGATTAAAAAAATTCCGGAAGAAGAGCTAGAAAAGGCAAAGACAATCGCATCCTTGGCCCTCAAGCAGGCGGACCAACTCAAGAGATATCGCGACACCGTTAACGACCTCGAGAAGGAGACATCTAGCGCTCACACATGCTATGACAACTACCATAAGAAGGGTCAACAGGCTCTCAACAACCCGCTTAGCAATGGTGACTGCGACAAGTCATACTTTCAAGTCCAGTCTCTGCTCCGAAAGGCTCGCTCCATAACTGAAGAAGGTGATTTTCCTGGGAGCTCCTGGATCTATGACAAGAAGCTACCGGATGTGCGGGACGGCCGCAGCAGCTTGCAAGGCGAGAAACAAAACAGCTGCAGGACATCCTCCAAGGCTTGACAAGGATTGCCGGAAAAGCAGTGACGATCCAAAAGCAGGCAGAGCGGCTGCAAGAATATCACAGCAAAGTGCAGGGCCTTGACGCCGCCATCTCGGAGAATAAGAGATGCTACAGCGTATTTTACGACGAGACCAAGAAGGAGGGAGTCGAGTCGGTGGAGGCACTCGAGGCCGCCATGAACCCTGGCAACGAGGGCTACGCTCAAGTCCAGGCGAAGCTCGGCGAAGCTCAAAAAGTGGCCAAGGAGTCCGACTTTCCCAGTGCAGACGTCGTAGCGCATTTCAAACTGCCCAATCTACCCAACGGTTTTAAGAGCAGCCAGGATCCCGAGACGCACAAGTACTGGCAGGGGCTTGAGGAGCTGACAAAGGCAAAAGATGGCACCGCTGAGGTGGTCAAGAAGGATAGCGAGGAAGCACAGAAGCTGCATGTCACCGTCGCTGGGGAGATTGACTCGGTCGTGAATGCGACGCTGCACAATTTAGTCAGGTTTGTCGCACTGCACGAGGTAAAAAAGGGAGCATCAGCCGAGGCGGCTATAAAGACGGCCAAGGAGCACGGGACTATGTTTATACAGGAGCTGCTGAAGACGTCGGATGAAATAGCTGATGGCGCCATCAAAGACCTTACCAAGAGGTAGATTCTATAAGTAGCATCTGGGCGTAGCCGTCGGCGGCGTGGTCGTGGTCGTCGGGAGAGACTTGCCGTGTTTGAACTTGACACAATACGAGTGCCCAGCGACAATAGTGCAGTTGCTTCCTACTGCAGGGTTCTAAGCAACTGATCGACGATGTGGACATTTGCGCCAGTCAGTTAAATCAGGCTCTCTTAGTGTTGAAATGAGACAAAAAAAGATGAGAACCGACTGAAGGATGCTGTAGATGGGAAACACAAACCCGTTTTAAGTTGATACCAGCCGCCGACGGAATGTAACGTCTACATGAACGAGCGATCGTCCCTCTATACTGATGTTAAGAGACGGCACATGCTGTTGCATGTAGGTTTCTACGAAACAACGTCTTAGCTCACCCACACTCATAAGGCAGGCTGGAGCCTCGTCGTTCCTCGTACCTCTTGAGTCTTTACACACACATACCCACTTAACCACGCCTTTATGGTAACCCCGCGTGCCCCGCTGCACCTACTGTGTCATCATGTGCAGATCGATACCCGACGTCGATCCGCCAACTGCATCACGTAACAGTACGTGATGCCCGTTTTCTATTCATCGAGACACTGGCAGCCTGTCAGGCTACTTAGCTAGGCCTATCTCTCATGGAGTGATCGCCAGGCTGACTTACAGCGCGGGCGCCGAGACCTGAACGAGGAGTTGGCCGGAGGGGGCAACAGTTTTCCTTTTTCTTCTTGTCAAATCAGCGCGACGTGTTCAACAAGTACTTTTATTTACATAAACTCTGCAGCTAGACTAAACCGTGACCTTTCCAAATATTCGTTTACAGAGATAAGATCATCAGTTTTATACTCTAAGCAGCCAAATTCCTCGTCTTTTTCTTAACTCTCAATACCAAAAGCGACTACAGACCAATCCATCTTCCCTATAGGGTATGCTAGAGTTCGCCTGTCAGAGAAGTTGGTCGCGGAGATTGACAGCGACAATGTCGAGGGCGTCGAGGCAATCTACGCCTCAGCAGAGGATGAATCCAAGCAAGCGGCTCTGCTTGAGGGCATCACTAAGCGCGCTATACAAAAGTCGCAGTTGGGAATTATCGACTGGGTCTTCGGCACCGAGGCCTTTCGCGTTGCCCCCAACTCGTTAAACAACGACATCTACCACCAGGCCTACTTCACACACTCTCTCAACGTGTGGAAGGCGCTGGTCCAGAACGGCTTCGACCTCAACGCCCACCACAGCGAGTTTATCGGCGACGCGCTAAGCCTAGAGGCATACCACGGCAACGTCGACATTGTCCTTTTCGTGCTGGAGAACGGACAGGGCCCCAATAAGGCGTGGGGCTACGACGACCAGGAGCCAGCCCTCCTGGCCATGACGGGCGAGAAGCCGTCGCTCGAGATCATTCGCTTGATGCTCCGGCACGGGTGGAAGCAGCGGGATAGCACCGCGCTCATCGCGGCTGCCGAACTGGGCAACCTGGAGGCGGTGCAGTTGCTCGTGGAGTACGGCGCCGACCTCGAGCATGCACAAAATGAATATATGATCTGTTAGAGAATATTTAGCTCTGCTGTAATAATAGGCAAGCTTCGAAATCGATCGATTTCGAAGCCTGATAATATATAAATTCTATTTATACAAGGTGTCTAGTATAAACAGGTATAAAGAATGTAATAACCACTCCACAGGTCGCAGGTTAAGCTTCGAGTATAAACACGAAAGGTGACCCTGCATAGCTGCCTGTAGTACTTGAAGCTAGCACCTAGACAAATTTGTCTTATTCTGCTTTGGTGAAGAACCTAAGATTAAGGCCAATGTCCGTGGGGTTCGATGGTAAAGCTTTGTTGACATCAATCCTGTTCCACCAGCCCTTTTCTTTATCAATGACTTTGTAGACATAGATGGGCTGAGAGTAAGTTGGTGTCTTCTTGTTTAAAAGCCACACATGGCTTTGCTCCTTAAAATTCGCAGGCAAAGTTCCATCAGTGGTTATATCCCACCAGGGCTCACCATCTTCGTGTCCGAATGTGAGCTTGCTAGTACCAGTAACGCCAGGGAATGGGACGCCTCGAATGTTGAACATGGCTGTTGTCTTGCCGATATCTGTGCGCAATTTATCATCGATAACTATGATAGTTAGCAGCTATAAAGCGAACGATCAAGATAAAGAAATTTTTCGTACGAGTGCTATTCTTGGGATGGTCTTTGTACTCTGGTTTTGTCCAGTCATACTCTATGTTTTGCACAATATATGTAGTAGAAAAGGCGTCCTAGTAAGCGATGAGTTTGCATGCCGCGTCATAGTTAACGTCTAGTGTTACTTACCATTACACTTCCAAGAAACTCATCCGGAGATTGGTAAGAAGGCTTGGCTGTAGCCTTACTTGGGTCTTTGGAAACATTGTTGATCTAATATATATAGTTAGAAAAAATCAAAACGAAATGTACCAAGCTACGTACCCATATCTTGACTGCATCTTTAGCCTTGAGAACAGCGTTCCGTAGCTCTACCTGCTTTTGCTGGAGAGTCTCAGGTAATTTGACTAAAGAATCTTAGTTTGAATGGCTTTAGATTTATATCTCGAGTGTACTTACTGGTCTTGAGCATTCGTTGCATGCTATCGTAAGTTGCATAGTCGTCAAACACTGCCCAAGTCTTCAAGAATAAGTTAGATGTTGATATTTCTTCTCCGGCCGAGATATATCAAGAATTTACCTGCTCAATTGCGTCAGAGTAGTCCAGAGGCGTGAACTCATCTTTAAAGTTGAAAACTTGATCATAGCGCTCGACAAGTGCGCTTTACTCCAAATTAGCACCTGGAATCCCCCTAGGTGTATTCTCGGGACTTACTATCGCTTCCACTGATGGTCCCCAGCTTCTGCAATGAACTTATCAGATATGCTCTTAATATCAAGGAGGCTAGCCTCGCCTGACTGCAAGGATTTCATCTGTTCAAGAACGCCAGACTTGGCATCTTTAGGAGGCGCGCCGACCCAAAACATTTCCGAAGTGACTTTTGAGTTCTTCGAAAGAAACTCAGAGGCCTTCTTCATTTCGGTGCTAACGCTAACACCGACTCCAAACATGCCAAAAGCTACCTTGGCCCTAGAAGTTTACAAGTCAGCAATGATCCCTAAGCTAGAGTAGATTGTACCAACTGTGCCTCAAGTTCGTTTTTCTGAGATGACTCGGTAGATTGAATAGATACCTGAGCATAAAGCGCACCTCCTTCCACGAAATCTAAAACAATATCAGATGTGTTTTAATTAAAGCTGTTATGTCAAGACTTGCCGCTAATAAATCGGTCACAGTATCGCTCAGTGGGATTTTTGGCCTCGTTCCACATGAATTTGTACTTGAGATCAGAAGACGGCTGTCGTGTGACGTCCGCTCTTACAATATATGTAAGAGCGCTATTCTCGAACTAAGTGAATGTAAGCATTCTTGTACGAATCGTACTTCCGTAAAAAAACTTACAGTAGACTTATCCAGCATTTTGCCGGAGACTTCTACACTATCATCAAGGTACTGGATACCGAGACTAGCGCTAATCCCTAGCTCCTTGATAATTTGCCTATAGTATGATATGAGTACTGTATGATAAGTTTATGTATTCGGGCTCATAGAAGCTTACGAATATTCAGTAATTTGAATCGCACGATACTCAATCGTGACTTGACCGGGTGCGTTGGTAGAGCCCGTTACGTCTACTGCACCATTCATACAGCCCTCCTGCAGGTAGGTATTGTACCTATACTAAGAATTAGCACGCATATATACAAGGTATTTGCCTGATATCATGTTTTTCTCACCCTTGACCCAGGGTTAACCCGTTAGAATACGGAACTGTACTCGCTCCAGCCTCAAGGTTCTGATGCGGATTCTTAAGAGGCTGGCCATTTGAGCCATCACTAGGCGGGCCCGTGGAGTCGGGAATATTATTATCGATATCGTTAATACCGTCCTCACCAGGCAGTTTTGCAAGTGGTTTTGCAGCTGTGATATGAGCAGCAATCAATGCTGCCAACAAATGAGTGCAACGCATTGTGTAACTAGTGCGTAGAATATTCTGTGTTGTAATGTAAAGAAACCTGTTAATAAGGGAGTAGCGAAGGATGCTAATAGAGTAATGTTCAGGAAAACTTTAAGAGGAATGTAAGCTACTTTTAAATCATTGATTCTTAATAACTAGTAACCTAAGGAGAACCTATCTGGAGGTGACTACACAGCCAGCTAACTTGATGTGACTGTATTGCCAGCTCCCTTGACATGACCGCGTTGCCAGCTCCCATGGCGTGATCGTATTGCCAGCTACTTTAACGTGACCGTATAGCTAGTCACGCTGGCGTGGCCGCATAGCCAGCTGCTCGTGTAGTAACTCGGGTGTTTTTTTCCCTTGAGGCAAGCTTGGTGCAGAAGCAAAGATTTGGGTTTGTACGAGGTCTGATGACATTGACAAGCCCTTGGTTAATGCCGCATATACCTTATTGTTTCAAGATAATGAGTGTATAGTGGCTGAGTATAGTGGGGCGACTAATATATAGGCACCCGGCAGTACCCGCATAGTAGCTATGCGTTAACACGCTTGGCAAGAGTATATTCTTGGCACTTTTTACTTCTGAGTAGTGACTATTAACTTATCGGCATTATGGTCGGATTACTTTGCTGCCTTTGTGTTTGCTCAATAATCGTACGAGGTGTAAAGGCAGTGTAAGCATGGTAGCCAGTATTTGTCTATGCTTGGCCTGAATAAGGTTTCGGCACTTGTTACAACAGCCTTGCGAGCAGTCATTTTATAATTGATGTCTTCACTGTAAAACTAGACCTGACCTGGCACTCTAAGTAGATTACAGGAGATATAGCATAGTGTGTGTCAATGCTAATAGAGTTGCTGAATAGGGGCCAGAACGAACTCAAGGTCAACGTAAAGAGTGAGGACTTAAATTTAAGTTAGTATTTAACGTTATATGAAGTCAGTAAATGATCGCCTGGTCAAATCACGTACCAAGCGGTACTGTGTCTAATGAGACAAGTGCTTGCCTATGTGGTTGTACTAGACTATACCAATTGAGAACCTCCGCGCATGCCATTTCCAGTAAGCCTTACACATATTACCTGCTGATAGTAGAGTCGTTAGCAACCGAAAGGTGAGAAAATATAAACTGCCTCTACCTTCATGTCAGCGGGAGTTAAAGAGCTAAGAGAGAAGTATAAATAAAAGTGGTGCCTGTCTAGGTTACTAATTCGTCTGAAATGCACACGCTATTTAAACCTTATTCACCTGATTTCCTGGGGGTTGCCCCATAATAAGATACCCAATATTATGCGAACAGGGTCCGATCACGCGGTCTGTCGATCTTATCCATGGTTGGTTCTGCTAACAAGGGTTTGGGCCGATCTTGGCGTAAATAGGGCGCCGCGAATTGAATCAGACTCGTGTGAATGCCGCTCGGAATAGAAGATTCTAGAACATATATAATGTCAGTGTGTCCAATAGTGTAAAGCAATATATTACCAACTGATGTTTCTGACATCATAGGGTACAAAAAAGGCAATTTCTTTATAAACAAATATCGCATTGCTAGAGTTATTATCGTGTTGCTGTGCAATTATCATGCACGTGCCATGATGAGATACGTGCGTAATATGGTCATGTACTGTCTCGTATACTATCTCACACACTGTATAATGTAACTAGAAATGTAAAACCAAAAAAGAAAATGTATAAAAGACACCGTCTGCACTTGCTATTTGCTTTTTCATTCAGCAAGCTTTTCTCAACAAACACTTCTCTAGCTCTTCTCGCAACTACTCTAGTCTCTTCACCTTTTACCCCTAAACCATTTAAAATGAAGTTCACTCTGCCACTTCTCGCTCTCCTAGCCGGCTTTGCCGCTGCTGCGATTGACGACTCGTCGATCAACGAGATTGATAACAATGAACTCGGCGAGGGTGTTAAACCAGGCAAATGCCCTGCTGGTAAGTACTACACTAACGATAGAGTAAGAGCTTCGCTAACGGCATCAAGGAGTTACATGCCGCACATTGAGGGATTGCCCAAGTGGTTGTATTCGGTGCCAGACACCAGTTATTGGTCCGGGACGTTGCTTCTAATCTTCTTTGGCATGGATGTTTAACTGTTGCACGAACTAGACCCAGATATTCTCTGGCTAGACCTACTGGTTAGCGACAAAAGGTCTGGCTGGCTAGGAAAATAGACCTTGGCGGTTCTATGTGTCGTGTTGTGGTTAAACATTAACTATTTATAGTAGGTTGGTAAGCTTTAGTCGTTGTATGGAGTTCTCCCCGAGAGGGAGTTTAGGCTCGGCCGACTAATAGCGGAATCTGTCAATTAGCTTACAGAAGTAGTTATATAGTTGAAGAAGTTTTATCTTCCCAAATATATATAACTAATGACTATTTGTTCATCATCCGAAAGGCTAGATGTAAGGATCGGTGATAAAAGATTTAGCGTCTCGCATAGGCCTAAGAGCCAAGCGATGATAGCGGTATACTTAGTAACGAGAATGTTGTGGTTTCTTCGCCCCTTAGCCTTTCCATGGGATAGGGACAACGGGCAAGTATTTAGGATGCCCGAGTTGACCAAGAAGATAGGTAAGTGTATTAAATTGAATGAGTGTTAAGGCAATGGGGCATTGTTTCAACACCTGAGTACTGTATTAACGAGAGTCGACATAGAACATATAGGCAACCTACGGATTCTTGTGCAGCTGGGGTGGATACAGCGTATCCGTGGAAATCGACCAACGCCCAGCAGGGTTGAAAGCCACTCCACTCAATCCTAACGATATTCATCGCTTGCTAGTCAGGACGCATAGTAACAATCACCTTCATGTGACGTCCGCTTCTAGTGTACTACTCTTCGACGGGCCCTCCATTGATGTGGCCGCGGTAGTGACTCCACAGAGAGCTTTCACAGCCAAAAAGAATGTTCGAGTTCAAGTATTTAAACATTTATATACTATTCATGGCTTTCGTATTATCTACTTTGCTTGCGAAGCCCTGTTTTCCTCTTCTCCCGTGACCGATGTATCTAGGGTAAGGCCGACGTCATCTACCCAAGCCACTTTATGAGAGCGCGACCACGACTTTATGCACTCAATTGCCTCGATTATGCCAATCCCCAGCCTATTTCTGCGATCTTGGAGGGTGATTTTCGTGTCAGAGAAGAGGCGCTCCGGTTCGGCAGACATTGCTGAAATGGACAAGAGATCTAGCGCCATTTTGGAAAGGTTGGGATAGAGCATTTGCTGCGTATCCTCAAGCCACCACTTTCGTACATCCTTGACCTTGATTCTCGGGGCTGATATATAGTTTTGGTACTCATCAAATTGGGTAGGAAGTTCAAGGTCCTCCCGCTCGTCCTCCCAAGCGAGAAACGAATTCTTTACTGGCGGCTTGTCCACCAGCGCATGAGCTTGCGACTCAGCCGGCTTGGTGACGGGCCCGTAGCGAGTCTTCCAGAGGGCTTCTACGGCAGCCTTGCTACTTTCAACCCACTCCGGATGGTCCTCCCACGCAGCGTCGAAGCAGTGCCATTTTCGATGAGGGCTGAGGACAATTGCTGCAACATACACAGAATAACGGTCTGTCAGCGTGTAATAAGCGTCCAGTTTTGCCCACCCAGCCTCAACACACGGCGCCATAATACTACAGTGTCTGTATGCTATTGCGGTCTCTATTGACTGACGCAGCCAACTGCCGAAATGCCAACCTTGACACTTCTGCGATCGAACCATGACATGGGATGGAAACTTTGCCGAAGCTCTCAATTAGCTTGGGCCATCACCGTGTACGAGTCAGCTACTTATTGAGAGGCACCAAGCCCCTACTCAACCAAGAACGCGAGCCTTTTAATGTTGTACAGTGCGCGATGAATATCTCGGCGTGAAAAACGTTTAACAGCATATCGGGCCACGCACAATAACTATCTCACCAAAATGCCACAATATGCTACAGTGCATAGAACAATGTACATATACAGTACTATGTAGCGGTGTTGGAGGAGCGCCTCGCCACCGCCGCTAGTATGCAGCGTAGCAAGCATGTGTGGTTCTTGGCGCGTGCAGTATGCTTCGTGCCTCCAGCTCGGCCGTGGATCGAACCCTCCTTCCGAGTGCTGGTATATACACCGTAAAGTACTATGCTTGCTAACTTCCGCTTAAACGCGTGCCCTAGAGCGTATAGAAAATGACCTGACTTTAATATAAATAGTCTTGGCTTGGCCTAAGCGGTGCAAAGGTTCAGTCAGAGCAGATAAAGTCTTGGCGGTCTAGACCAGACCGAGATCATGCCAGACTAGGCTATTCTAATTACTAGAATCTTGACTCCAGTCTGCTTGAAGAAAATGGACTCTTCTCTAAGACGGAGGAGGAATGTGCGGTCGGTGTAGTCATTGGTGACGACCGGCTATCGGCGTGTGGACGTTCCTTGGCGCTTACAGACTTTTAGCGACGAAGTTAATTGCCGGGGGGGTAGTCTAACCGCTGACTGTTAAGTGGTGGTGTTTTTCAAATTAGTGCAGACTCATATAGCGGCTTAGCGTCTTAGGGTCTTAGCGCTAATTAGGGGGCTCGTAATAAGATACATAAATAATAGCGAAAGGGTTTATTAATTGACCTATCTATAACTAGTTAAGTTTATTAGTAAATATTAATAAGTTAAAAAAACTAAATTATAAATTATAAAATTACTTTTTATATAAGATATAAGAGATTTAAAGAAGTAAATAGATATTAATAATTAAATAAAAAAATATCAGTTTATAGTAATTATAAAGTAAAACTTAAAATATATAATTAATAATATAATATATAACTAGTTATAATTAAATTAAATATAATATATATATTTATATTATAAATATAGAAACTAATAAAGAAGAGTATTTTAATTAGTTTTAGATTTTTTTTTATATTATAACTAATTAAATTATTAATAGTTAAATATTATAAGGTAAAGATAAGTATAACTATAACTTATTTATCTATATAACTTACTTATTAACTACGTTAGTATCTTTAATTAGCTATTTCTTATTACTAAATAAAGTAGTAATTATAGCTCTTTTTAAGTAATTTATATAGAAATAAAAACTGCCGTCACTCGCTAAAAAGGCAGTCTCGCAACTACGGAATGTCATAAGCCCGTCGTCGTAGAACAATATTGTGTACAATGATATCATGCGATACAGGAGTACTTCTGGCCCTGCCGGCAGCTATTCTTGCCAAACTCTAACTACTAATATCTTCCAACGTCATGAACTACAACAAGTGTCCACTGTTTCCGTAACCGTCGCTGCTCAAGTATCAAGGTGCTTTATTTTTCTGTCTTTTTGAGTCGGGCGCATTTAAACCTCACGCGGCTGCTGGTGACAACTGACGTAGTATTGCGCCCGGTCGCAAGCACACATTCACATCGGGAATCGATGCCGACATCCAGGCAGAGATCACAGCCGCAAAAATAAAGAGTTAATCCGATAAAGGGCAGTTACATCCGAGCTGGAGAAAGACAATTCCCGTTGCGTGTTTGTGTGCGTTTACTTTTACCGCGATCATGGGCCCCGAGACAAATTTCTCGCACCAATGTCTGTGACGGCATCAGCCCCCCATGCCGGCTGAGCTCTTTCCAGAAATCAGGACAGCCTTGATGAGCACAAATTAATTACCTACAGCGACAGACACTTAGATTGGCGAATAGCGAGGGTGCACCAGAGAAACAAAGGGAACGAATCATGAGAATGCCTGCGCATCTGACTTTTTTTTCTTTTTTCTGTTCTGCTGCTTCTCCGGTCTTGACGGTGTCTGCAATATTACCCGGTTCTTACTGAACGACCGCCAACTTATCAAGTCCCCAGAGAATCAGGCAGATGAATATTTACATCTTCCAGAAAACTAGTCCAAGTAGACATGGCTAGGAAAGGATCATCCTGGTACACACTTTGTACCCCAACCTGGTCCCCAATTATGCCTGTATCAGTAACGATTGCACTGCCATTGCTTTCCGTCCATGCACATTGACTGGTCGGTGTGCTGTAGCTGTTCAAGCTAGATTTGCGCTTTCCTTCAGCTCTCCATTTGAGACGTTGCAATGCGACAAGCTTCGTGTTGTGCCCCGGATTTTCCTCTAGAATAATCTTGAATTGTTTTTCAACGCATTCCCAAGCTCTGTCCGTGCTTGGCCCCTCCGGCTTGACATATAGATGCCATAGGACGTATAGAAGCATGTGGTATTGGGGGTAGCTGCGAAGCCACCATCTGTATTGGCAGAGAAGCGTATCCTCCCAGAGCCGAGAATATATCTCCAGACACTGACATGCTGTGACGAGGCTTTCTTCCGTCGTCACCATCTCTCCTTGGCGGGGATGCTCCATGTTGATCAGCTGCTGACGCGTCATGAAATCCGCTTTGTGAACCATTAGAAGCGCCAGCTGCATGGTCAGCTCGTGCAAAGGAATCGACGGAGAGGAAGCACTCGCATAGGTATTGACCTGGTCTCGAAGACGACCCATCATTTCTTGTCGAACCAGTTCCTTGCTTTGCGAGTCAGTTGCCGATGTCAACAACCCAGTTACGCGCTGTAATGCTTGTGTTATTTCCATATTGATGATGTGAAGGCTCATCTTTGTCCACCCTGAGCTTGGCGGTGGTAGATTTTCCATGCCAGGATACAAGTCTTCGTCGTGGATATTGAGAGGCAATCTTGTGTCAGAAGATGGCAGTACGGATGACGAGCCAAGTCCGTGATCCTCTGCAGCACGGTTGTCTCGGGCAAGCATATGCCACCAAAGGCGCCGTCGGACTTCTGCCTCGAACGGCGTCAGTCCCAGACTAGATGCGTCTCTGTGCAACCCAATCGATTGCGCAACTCTGAGGGCAAGGCCGTTCAAAATCCACGAGCCTCTACCGTGGTTATGTGTTCTGCATGCTGTCTGCAGAGTAGCCAGTCAGTCTCGCAACGACCCAGTTCCCGAGTGATACAAGAATACACACCAGATATATTGCCAGTCCCTGCAAAAGAAGGAACGTGGGGTGCTCCAAGATGTCAGCCGCATATAAGCTCTGCTGGAACTGACTTTCAAAGAGACGTAAAGCCTCTAACCGATCCAGTCCGAGAACATGCTGGGTATCATGGTCCTCCATTGTCGCAGCAGCAGCAAAATACACCGCGCGGAGAGTTACTGACGCGTCTTTGGAGACAGTTTCGGGTTCTCGTATGGCTTCAAAGAATAAAACTTCAGCGGTTGGGATATGCAATATCTTCATGGAGGGGTCTACGTTTTGTGTAAAGATTCGCCACAGCTCCAAAGCGCCTCGAGTCAGCGGCTGCCAATGCTTGTCCGTGCCATCTGCTGCGATAGTCTTCAACGACGTGCCCATCAGGCTAGAAAGCGTATCCCTCGCTTCTACTTGATTTTCGTCTGCACTTCTCCGTAACAGTGAAGGCTTATCACGATCCTTTCACATTTGGTTAGCTATATATCACGGATGCACCATTCTCTAGCTCTCATTCACCTCTTCAATGACACGAGTCGTCAGTAATTCATCAAAGTACTGGCTCGAGTTCTGGCTGTGGAGCAGAATTGTCGGCGAGACTCGACCCTTGGCCTGCGGCGAGGAACCTACAAGGCCCGAGGATGGCGTCTTCTCCGCCTGGACGGCGCCGCCGGTAGTTGCAGCCGTGATGGATCTCTCCAAGCTAGAGAGGCGCGACGCGACATCAGAAATTGTCGTCTTGCGAACGCGGCCAACTGCCGTATTGGAGGGCGGATATGTGCACAAGGAGCGGTTCCGCGTACAGGTGGAGCAGGGTGACTGTCGGTCACATCGTACCTTTCTCCTGTGGCACACGATGCAGGACCGATCGTATCGCTGGGACAAAGGGAACGATGCTGGCGCCGAATGCGAAATTTTTGACTCGGCCGTCCGACGCTTCAATCGGTCGGGAGGGGAGACCATGCCGAAGACTTTTGTAAATAAATTCTACCAAATCAAGGCAGCTACAACCGGTGTGTGAGACGGGTGAGAATCTTCGTCTTGTGAATTGTGAGCAGCAATCGGCCTCGGCGATGAATAGGCCCCGCGTCTCGGCCGCCCAAAAGAATTTGGGGCTCGGACACTTAAATCAGGTATAAGCTCACATTGGTAATGTGGGTGGCCGTTTGGCTGATAAATACCTTTCTTCTTTTTTTAGTCATGTGGGATGCCGAGGACGGCATATGCGGTGGCGCTCCTCTACACTCGCGCCACCCCGAGCTTAATCAACAATCCGCGCCGTATGTTGGTCCAGAGCAGATGGCTTGGAATTTACAACTGGTTGCTCTTGACTATAAGCGGGGGTCACAAAGGCATACATGTCACTGCCAAAGGGCGCGCGCTAGGTTAAGTTTGGCAGCTCCAAGGCTAGGAACCTGTGGTGTTTCTGCGCTCTGCCATAGATTCATGACATGAAGAGCCAATCAGCCGCTGCTTAAAAGAAAAATGTAAAGAAAAAGATGGAATTTTCGCGGCAGCCTTGATTGCTTGATTAATAAAGTGTGTATGTGATTTTAGACGATACAAGAAAATCCTGTTAGATATCTTCAACAGCGTAACAGAACTTTTGGCTGTACTCGACCTAACCGTCTTCCGAAGCAGCTAGCAGTTTTCCCAGACAATCAATAGCCTCGCTATACATGCCGGTGATCATATTAACGAACTCGGCTTTGAAGTTCTCATCCACCCAACTTGCCTTGCAGGACCACGTAAATCTTGTCTTTGCTCCGCCAAGGTCATCCAACACGATGCTCCCACGAGGATACTTGGCCCTATCATGGTCAGGGTTCCGGATAAGAGCATAAGAAAGAGTATGTGCCAAGGGATCGACTGCTTCTAGTCTCTCAGAGACGGTAAAGTCTCCAGGTTTAAAAGTCAATGTCCGTACTGATCCAACTCCAAAGCCCTCCAGGCTTGATCGCATCATGTTTGGGAACCAGAGCTTCTCTGAGCCCCATGCGGAAACGATGGCCCAGACTTCCCCAATTGGGGCGTCAATGTCTTTGGTAACTGTTGTTACGGGAATCATTTTGCGCTTCCGAGTGTCAGCTAGTTCTGTTGGAAAAGTCATTGTGCAGTAACACTAGCCCATTCAGCGACTACTTACCGGTTTAGTTTAGGCTCCGAATTTACCTGTGTCACTCAGGTCAGAACGCAAGGAAAAAGAGCGCTTCTTATATATGTGCTCAATTCCTATAGAGTACTAATCCAACGCCCCTCTTCCAGGAGGACTGCAGGACACTGCTAGATGATACTAATAAATGTACTCTTTTTAAGTTTAATTATTATTATTTTTCATAATAGAGACTTATTTATTTCTAAGCGCGGCGTAGGAGTGGAGCTGTAGGAGGAAGCGCGGGATCGGGTGTCGGCGGCACACCTTTCACCGCCGAGTCCGGCGCGCCAACCGATCAGACAAATGGGGCCGGACCGTAGGATGCCTACATACTGGTACAATGTTGGCTCCTGTGTTTTGATGTGCAGTGCTCGGCCCTATCCAATTACATATAACGATTCTGTCTGCTGCGATAAGAAAAGTGGACAGTGCGCTGGGTGGCTTGGCCGGCTTCAGACATGGTGTAATCTTTCGGCCTCGGCGATGTTTGGTCTCCGTCATGCCGAATACCCCCCCCCCCCAGGCAGAGCAAAGGCGTAATCAAAACCTCATCATGGTCTAACACTTGCCGACGCAATTTCTTGTTGAGGCCAGAGCCAACAGGTATAGCAAAAGAGATGATCAATCAACACTACAGGTCGTGGAGACCAAAACGGCCTTAAGCAGAGTATATAAGGACGACATCTTACCCTGCAAAGACCAGTTTCTCATACCTACCAAAGTCTTTAGACAATTTTGTTGCAAAAGTGATAATTCAAACATGCGCTTCTTGGTCTTGACAGCACTTTTCGGCCTTTCGGTTTCTCGAGCCTGTCCCGCGAGGAATGGGTGCCCCTCACCTCGGCCTGGAGACTTGGACATCTCGTCATATCAATTATATCCGGAAAATGCATGCTTTGACACGACAAGATGTGTCGCGTACTTGAGGTAAGGATCAGGCAAAATGTCAATATGTAGAATACTTGCTAAATGAGCAGTGTCTGTTTCAACGCCTCCGTTGCCGTCTACGATCCCGTGAAGAATGAGGTGACGAACACTATATCCTTTCCAGGACTCAGCGGCGATGCTACTTTGCATTCTACAGGAGTACGAGTCGATCCGCTTGGTCACCTGTCTGTTGTGATCAACGCGGGTGCCGCATTCGACACCTTTGGTAAAGACTTGTCGGGCAATAATTTTCTTGTCAAGTACGATTTGAAGACGAATCAGACAATCTTCACAGCCAACTTGACAGCCGTCTCCAATGGTGCATACGGGGGGTTCCAAGACGTCCAGCACACCAAGAATGGCGACTCTTTTGTGCTGGGGACCTATGGAAAAAGTAGCATCCTTCGAGTGAGCGCTGATGGCTCCGAGGTCATCCCGTGGTATGTAGGCCCGCCGCTCGGTTCCAGCGACGGTTTCTCTGGTCTCGCCCTGCGAGGCCACAACCTCATTGTCGCAGACCAGGCCGACGGACAGCTGTACCGCTTCGACACCCGACGACGCCAAGAGGGCATCCCTGTGCGTATCCCCCTCGGCCCCGGCAACGAGACCATTGGCCAGGACCTCGACGCCGTCTACATGCCGCCGCGATACAATGGCAGGATCCTTCTCGTCTCCCGGTATAATCTAGGCACCGTCGTCCTTTGTTCGCGAGACGCGAGCTGGACATTTGCCGAGAAGCTGGGGACTATTCCGAACCCCTATCGCCAACAGGGTGCGCTCTCGGTGGCTACGGTGCAGATGGGGGCCAGGCTGTACTCGGTCAACTTGTTCTCCAACGATGCCAAGGTTCAGGGCAGCAACGCGGGAAATAGGACAGACCATCCGTTGCAGGATATTTCGGACGAGGTTGAAAAGTTTCTTACACTATAATATTTGACTCTAGGTCTATCTCGTCTTTACACAAACACCACATTATATATACAAGCCCCGAGCCTAATCACTAAATTTTGCAGGCTTGATAATTTTAGTATTCAGTATCCAACTTTACTCAAGTCATTAAAGTATATATATTTTTAGCGTAAAAAAAACATTTTTTTTCCGCGTTCCTTTTAAAAGTGTATGCGCACATTCCCGCCGGACTTGTCACTCCGTCTTGGCCCCCTCCGGATCATGCGCAGAGACCTCAATCTCGACGCGCATATCGTCCTCACCTAGACGCGTGACACCGACGCAGGTCCATAGCGGCTGGTGATCCGGCATGTATCTGCGAAAATTGCGCACCATGGCGTCCATGGCCTCCGTGTTGAGGGGCAGATGGTACGAGTTGACGCGAAACACCTGTGACCAGCCCTTGCCGCCGGCATCTTTGAGGGCCAGGTCCACGTTGGCAAAGGCGAGATCGATTTGGGCGTTGATTTCCTTTTCAAACGCGCCAGTCTTGGGGTCCCAGCCTCCTAAGTTACAGCCAAACAATGTTTTTGAGCATATAAAATTTTTTGGCACGAAAAAACAACCCGGGCGGGATTGTGGCTCACCTTGACCTGCACACTCGATGCGGTCGCCGACGCGCACGGCCTGGCTGTAGTGAAAGTCTTTGCGTTGCTTGACCCCGAGGTCCTTGTATGCGTAGTACTTGAGGTGCGACATGATGACGGAAATTGAGGGGGGAGAACGTTGATAGAGAAAGTGTCATGAGTTAATTGCGAATGAGGGGAGTGGGGGATACAAAGCAACATATAATCGACAGCCCTAGCTGGTGAACCTGTATGTCATCGGGTTTAGGAGCCGGCCGGGTAGGCCGGAGTGGGGGTTGGGAGCCAAGAGCGTCTGTATATATCAGTCGAAAGCAATAATGTAGAAGAATCAAAAGCACCAATACATGGAAGAGAGATGTCTTTTTTTGTTTAATCTCCCTTATTGTCTGTCTGATTAATTGCTCATCTTGCTGATTACTGGCCTCTCCTCTTCGTCTGAAACTGCCATTGTCCCAAGTCAACTAGCGTCGGCCGTTTCGCATCACCATGGGCCAGCCACTACTGCAGGGGCGGGCCAGCAAAGTCCTGATTCTTGAACCCTTTTGATGAATCCTCTTTTTTGGTCTTGAAGAAAAGTTCAACTTTTCGTTTTGATGAAAAGCTCAACGCCATTGCTGCATGTGATGCTCTGGGACATCACATCAATTGCAGCTTATACCGCGCCAACACCTGGGCGGCCAGGCCAGTCACCTCCCCCCCCCCCCTCCCCCAGAGGTGGGGGGTTCTACTAGCATCTTTGCTAATACGGAATCAATATTAATTTCGAGTTTCAACGAGTCCCTTTGTTGCCTTTTTCTCTTCACATAAATGACCACCGTGGGTGATTCAGCCACATGCACCTCTCACAGACGTCAAGACGAAAACGGCCAACGGCCATTTCATGCCGAATCACTACAACTGCTTCCCCGCTGATTTCCGCCCATCGTCTCATGTTCGTCCCAGGTGAAACCTGGCACGTTGCGATTCCAGGCGTAGTTCCCCAGCCCTATTGGCGTTCCATCGACCTTGGCCATTTGTGCCAGCGATGGCCTCGCCTCCACTACCTCCTGTTTGTTGGCCGCATCGCGGGTAATGAAACACTTTGCTCCGCCAAACAAGCCCTCCCGCCTCCGATGGCAAGGAACGGCGTTCCGGATGGAGACTCGTCGATCCCCTCTCATTTCCACCGGAGCCTGCCGTGGGCGGGCTTGGTCGGGGTGGCCCGTGTCGCCCGTGTGTCACCGCTGCACGCCATCGGTACACCGGCGCGTCGTGACGCAGTCCCTGCGTGATGAAGCGTCCTTTGATGTCCAATGATTTGATCGAGGATAGAGGCTTTTTTCAATAATGCGCTGCGTAATTTACCACGCGAGCTGAATATAAGTAACTGCCCACCCAGTGAAGGTCTCTTGCACTTCGATGATGCACGTCTGTCCCATGCCATGAGGTGAAGTAACCTGTCCGCTCCTTTCAGATTTGTACTCTTTCTTCTTGCTCTTGTAAGACTTCTTTTCTTGGGCCTTTGATCAGGTCCTCTGCTGTGCAGACTTATATTTCCTTTCTTTGACCAACTTTTGCCGCTCCTTTTTATCAACACTCCTCCAACCATGCTTCACGCTTCTGCCATCTACACCAACCTTTTCGCCGCGGTACTCGCCGCTGGCAACCCTCTCCTGCCCCGCACCGTTGACAAACTCAACAATGTCGCTTTCAAGGAGGCCCAACAGCGCGACGATGCGGCCACCCGCGCTCTCGCCAACGTGCAGATCAAAACGGCCGACGACCGCTGTCTCTTTGTCGATGTCCTCTCCGGCGACTCCCGCGCCAACCTGACGCCGCTCCAAATCGCCGACTGCAGCAGCGTGTCCGCCGGCCAAGGCTTCGACGTGGTCACCAAGGGCAAGCACAATGACAAGCAGGACCAGGCGCTCGTGGTGAGCACCCTGACCCAGGCCTGCCTGAGCTTTGATCCACGACGGCCGTCGGATTCCCAGGTGCACATGTTCTCCTGCGGTGGGCGAGCGGACGGCGGCGGCGAGGTGTCTGACTCGCAGCTCTTTGCGTTTAACAGCACCGGGGGCACCGAGGGCACCATTGCGCTCACGCCGCAAAACAGCCCCGGCCAGTGCCTGGTAGCGGCCGTTGACAAGGTCGTCATCGCCGTCTGCGACGACAAGGACGACAAGCAAAAATTTACCTTTGGTGGCGACGCCGGAAAGAGCAGCGATGGGAATATTAGTCAGAGCAGACAGCCCACGCCTAGCTCGACCGTTGTTGGTGAGACACCCAGCGCCGACGTTGACCTCTCGAGCACCGCGAAGCCTTCCAAGTCACTGAACATTTCAACGCCTCTACCTCTGAGACCTCCCGCTCCATGCAGCTTTAATATTTCAACCACCACCAGTATTGTTACTGTCACTACCTTGCCAACGCAGACGCCCGCCCCGGGCAAAAAAGACGGCAAAATCAGCGATATTGCTGACTGTAACGGTGGCAGCAAGAAGAATGGCACCAGCACCGACACTAATGGTAGCGAGAACAACGGCATCGGCACGAATACTGGTGGTAGCAACAACGTCAGTGGCAGTAATAGCACTGTGGACTGCAACGGCAACAAGGACAACGACGCCGCATCCAACAGTCGCAACGCGACGGCCACCACCACTCGCTTGCCCAACGGCCAGCACACGGCCAACCCGACCACTCAAGTTCCCGTCTCGGGCGCCGGCGGAAGTCTCAACCCAACCGCCGCCGCCGCCGCCAACCAGTTTGACACGACGGCCGACCGTGCCCTCGAGAGCATCAACCTGCGCGCCCCCGACGGCCGCTGCCTGAGCCTCGACCCGACCGCGGGCGATTCTCGCCAGAACCTCATCCCCGTCGGCCTCGCCACGTGCAGCGAGGACTCGCGGCAAAAATTCGACGTCGTGACGCGGGGCAAGCACAACGACGGCAAGGACGGCAAGGCGCTGCTGGTCAGCGTCCTGACGAATGGGTGCCTAAGCTTCGACAGTCGCCGACAGCAGGGGGATACGGTGACTATTTTCTCGTGTGGCGGTCGCGCAGATGGAGGCAAGTTGTTATTTCCTTGAAAAACCACGTATTATGCCCTTGTTGTGATTTCCATGGCTGACTCCCCCGAGTAGAGGGCGAAACGGCAACGTCTCAGCTGTTCCCGTTTGACGCCAGCAAAAACACCACCATGGTCCTTCAGCCCAGCTCCGACGGCGGCAAGTTTTGTCTTGTGGCTGGCAAGGACAAGTTGGGCTCGGCCAGCTGCGATAACCAAAAGGATCAAGTTTTTGAGCTTGTCGAGGTTCTCCAGTCCACAGCTGCCAAGCTGGCTGCTAGTGCTGGTAAATGCTAAGTTGTGGGAGCAGGATTCTGCATGTCGTCGTCTCTTGATCGGGATCTCGTTTTCGTTTCTCGGATGGTCTAGTCCGATTCTACATGATATGCGATGGATTGTATTGTAAGAATTGAATATACAAAATTTTTTGTTTCAATGTTTCATGGAAAGGCCAAGTTTCCGACTTGATCTGCAGGCAAGCTTGAGACCAGATTCGGCGAGTGGGGCCGATCCACCGTTGACGAACACCACCTCTGCAGATCTGCGTCACTTCACTAGGTAGACGGTAACTAAGCTTCCTCAAACCGTTTACCTCAAACATCTTCTTAGCCCTTTTCCCCCCGCATCCTCACCACCGCAGCTTACCAAAACCAATTGCCGCCACACACACCACACTGGCATCGTCCGCATCCAACACCATGGCTTCGCCCGTGGCCGTCGGCGCCTTTGCCACGGTCGGTGTGCCGCTGCTCACCGCGGGTCTCATTCTCGTCCCCCGGCTCGGGCTCTTCAAGGCCACGGGCGCGCCGCACGCTGTGCTGCCAAAGCCCGTCTCGCGGCTCGACGGCCGCGACGTCCTCGTCATCATTTTCCTCGTCCTCTTCAAGCTGCTCCAGCGAGTCTTTGGCCTCGCCCCGCCGCTCGCGCCCTCGGCCGACTCCCTCGGCTTCGACCTCCCCGCGCTGTCCGTCACCAGCACCCTCGACATTGACGACGACGACCTGCTGCGCTTCGACGCGGCAACCTCCCCACGCGCCAACAAGAGCGTCCTTTCCGCGGCCCCGTCGACCAAAAACGACCCTTTGTCCGCGCCCGCCGCCGAGAATAACCGCTCCCTCCTCATCGCCGGCCTCATCAACCCGCTCATGTCCATCCTCCTCGCCAATCGCAATCTCCCGATTCACCCGTTTGGTGCCGTCAACACCCGCAACATATTCACCTTTCTTGACCCCGAAGCCTGCCGCTACCCGACCCAGGTCCTCGACCTAACGCGCGGCATCACCGTCTCCGCTTCTCTCGGCGGGCCGAGCAATCGCGGCCGTCGGACGAGGCGAGGCATCGAGTTTGAGATATACTTTGAGGTGGCGGCACTGCGACGCGGCGACACCTCTCCGACCGTCATCTTTAAGCAAGTCGGCGCCGTCCTGGCCCGTCTGCCGCGCGACACGAAACCTCTATACCGGGATCTGAGTCCGACAGCAGCCGTGGACGGCGACGGCGAGCAAGGGCCGGGCCAAGAGCCAGCGTGGATGTCGGCGGATGGCGAGATTGTGGAACTTGGTATGCGGGCGCCCAAGAAGTGGGCGGCGCTGTGTCGTGACTACAACCCCATCCACATGTCGAGCATCCTCGCCCGCGCCTTTGGCTTCCCGGGCAAGATTGCGCACGGGAACCACGCTCTGGCCCGCGCCGTGGAGCTGATTGCGCGGGACCCCTCGCGCGTCATGACGCCAGGCCTAAACACGGCGGACAAGGCCGTGCTGCTCTTGTCACGGTCCGACGGGGGCAAGGAGACGCCCAGCGCGCTCGAGGTGCAATTTAAGCGACCGATGGTTCTGCCGTCGCGGCTTGGACTTGAAGTCGCCGACGTCAAAGGCGGATTTGCACTACGTGTCGTCAAGAATGAAAAGGAGCACCTGACGGCCAAGTGGACCAAGTTGTGAGGCGCCTCGTCAACGGCTCGATAAAAAAGGTGGATGAGAAACTTGTACATATTGAACAGAAAGAAAAGAAAAAAGGGATACAAAAGGGATTGACAATTCTACGTTGTCATGTATGGCCATGCTGGCTAGTGGAGGGCCAATTTGTATGATTTACTGCTCTGCCAGTCTTTGCGAGCTTGTAATTATATTGAATAGACAGAAACATGATGATTTCTAAAGCAAGACAATAATGAAGGAATGCCTACAATGCCGGACACGATAGCCAGAGGGAGCAAACAGAAAAGTATGACGCAGAACCAGGACGCCGCACTGAATAGATGAGCTATTTGTATATTTACCCAAAATGTACTTGATCGAGATATGTGTCCCTCTCTTCCTGCTCGAAGGGACATATATCTCTTCCTGCTCAAAATGCCATCGTCTAGATTAGCCTCCTCTGTTACTCTTTGTCTTCTCAGGCGCCGAAGCCATGGCCAAGGTCTTGTAGTACCCATTCCGAAAATCGCTATACAGCGCCGGCATCAGATACCGTAGCACCTGGTCGACGAGCTCATCCGGCTGCCGGCCCTTGCCGTTCCGCCAAAGATGCCGTACCAGTGCGCCGCGGCATCCGTGCTCGGCGGCGGTCCACGGCGAGCCGTTGGCCTCTGCGCACGGCACGGCGCGCACGTCTTCTGGGCGCGTAAACGCGTACCTGTGGACGAAGCTGACGAGCGCGGCCTGCTCGTGCGGCCACTGGTGCGCGAAGCGGCGACAGCCCGAGTACTCGGCGCCAAAGGGGCAGCGGAGCCAGGCGTCGATGAGGCGGTGGGTGCGGGTGCTGTTTTGCGCGACGATGAAGCCCGTGTTGAGGTAGCGGCTGCCGTGGGGGTCGGTGTTGAAGGCCTTGTCCGGGTCGGCGGCGAGCAGGAGCGCCGTCTCGTTGGTGTGCCGCCAGTGGTTGAGGAGCCACTCGAGCGGCAGGGCCGGGTAGCGGAAGACGGCGTCCTGGTCGAGAAAGACGACCAAGTCGTAGGACATGAGGGCGTGCTTGATGGCGGGGATCTTGGACCAGGTGTTGGACCAGTCAGAGATGCGCGTGACTTGGATGAGCTGGTAATCGTAACCGTGGATTCGCGCTGTTGTAAAAGTTGTCTTCTTGTTAGGGGAAATTTTTTTGAACAAGGTTACTGACTGACTGGCTGTCTGAGACACTGGAGAGAATATGAAAACGGGCGCGCGACACACATACAGTATAGATAGTGGCTGAGCATACCAGAGGATATAGGATCTGGATGCGGCCACTTCATGCCGCCGCTGCTGAGTAGCTCCCCGTCCTTGTTCATCGGCCGTGTGTCGGCATCGAGGATCAACACGCGCTTTCCCAGGCCCTTTTTGTAAAAGGGCTCGCCGGAATTTCGAAACACTTGACCAGTCTCGTCGGTAAAGTTTTCGGCCGTGATGGGATGTATTTGGGGTTTATAGAGCGCCTCGATAACGTCGCCAAACATGGACGAGGTCTCGGTCGGACGGGAGGCCGGCCGGCCAAGTCGAGCGATGCCCCGGACAGCCCGGGCCTCTGGATCGAGGTACGTGAAGAAGAGAAACGCCAAAGATGCGAGAAAGGTGGCCAGCGTGATGATACTAAGCCGCTTTCTTAGTTGCTGGCAGATTGTTGAGCGGTTCATGGTGAACAGCATTTTGTTTTTTTTTTTTTCTTTCTTCATGTAAGTGAGTGCATCGTTGGGTGTAAAGAGTGATGATGATTGAAGTTGCAACGGGCAGCGGCCGGACCGGGCAGGTCCAGAACCACGGTTAGCTGACAAGAAAGTAATAGCTGTAGGTACGATATTGTTCACAAGGGAGGGCTGATTCTGAGTTTTGTCTAGCCTCATTTTCGAGTCCAGCAACAGCTTAGCGGGGACCTTGACAAGGCCGGTCATGGTTAGGGCCATATCAGCTCAGTGAACTAATAATAACAGGCCTGAACAGGTTGTCGTTGCAATGAGCATTTCAGACTAATCAGGCTGTTTGTGTCCTGACCTCTGGTAGAAGAAGTAGTTTAAACTAGTCATGGTGTGCGGTCTGGAATCATCATCAAGAGTCTGAGGTGGGAGCCTGAGAAGCAGTTGGAGATGAGGGCGCGTGACGGAGCAACTTTTACCCCCCCAGTGTCAATGAATTGCCCGGATGGATAATTATCCGACTTGCTAGGGCTAGACCTCGCACTCACCACCTGGACAGTATAATAGTACGTTCCTGTCTATGATCCAATTATAGAGGCGTCGAACTATGTAATACACAGCTAGTGTGTGATTGGCTGATTGCTGGCTTCTGGCGGTGCAGTTTACATGCATTGCGCTGTGGGCCGCCGGATTCGGCCACTTGTGTCCGCGAGGGATCATTATTTTTCGAAAGAGGAGGCGGACTAATAAATGGCATGGGCAGTTGCCCATGCCAGAGAGCAGCGGCTTGTTTTGTAGAGGCGTTGCGCTATTTACCACGCACTTTTCATTCCGTCGCTTTTGTCAGATATGTATGGTGTAATGTATCTCCGTTTCTGACTCGGAAAGCACCTAGTCTCCTGGTGAATTCTATTTTTTTGCTTCCACTTGGAGGTTGTCAGTTGGTCTAAATGTAGGTACGGTCTATATTGACCCGCAAGAATATGAAATAATGCCTAATATTGAGAGTGTAGCCGAGCAACATACACCATTTCGACATGCTGACAATGCATCGAAATTCAACAGAATCAAAGAATCGCAGCAATGAGTAACTCAATTTTGTTTTGGTCGACGTAGGATGAAGGCATGGTTTTCATTACTCAATCAAGCATCAAGCATGGCAGTTGGCAAAGATGCAGACGCGCGTTGGCAGCTTTAATCCAGCACCGTCCTGAGCCGACTTTCGAGTCATGCGCTGCGGTAGTGCTGCGTTGAATAGAAAGAGGACAAAGTTGATTTGGCCTTTTTCTTTTTTTTTTTTTTTTTTTCCCCGTTGGTAGCCGAGAAACTATTGACTTTTCTCATGGTGCAAGAAATAGAGAAAGTGGCCGCCGCTAATTGTACACAATAGTCTGGGCCAGCCACAGCGCCTCTGCTACCAAGTATATACAACTGTCCAAAACGTCACGCAGGGTGACAGATTGTGGCTGCTCTTTCCGTTTTCGCGATGCGAGACAATAACATGACTGAAATGCTGGGCTCCAGCCTCTGAGCCTCCGTAACCCCACGTTCTCGGTAAAAATGTCTTGTATTTTACTACGGATCAGTTTGTTTGTTGGATGCGGCTATCGTGTTTTTGCGAGGTACCCCTGCACCCCCGTCCGTTGGGTCAAATCGTCCGATGTGGCTTTCGCAGCGCACTGAGCAGTGGGCGGCCCAATCAATGCCTTGTTAGTTGTCGCAAAAGCATCAATACGCATCATCGATGAATTGCTTAATATCATTTTAAAAAAAAAAAAAAAAAAAAAAAAAAGCCCGCGTTTTCCCATGGGCAATCTAGTCTCCAAATAATCCCCGGTTTTTACCTAGTTTTTCCCATGGCCCGTCGCGCCCTTTTGCCCTTTTTTAGTCAGGGCCCATCGGGTTTATAGTTTGAATGCGGCAGGTGATGTGTGCCTCTAAAAATATTACCCCTGAACGCGACCTGGTTGGTGTTGTTCCTGGTCAACTGGTGTACAAAGTACACAGGGTTGACAGTTGAACAGGCAATTGGGATTTCCTCTGCATGCAGCATTCCAATCTTTCATTTCCTTTTTGCTTAGGTGTGGGAGAGACTGACCAATTAACGCTCAATGTGAATATACCTGAGACACAGGACAACCGTTTTCGCCGTTGCGCATAGAAACGTCCGAGCAATCAGAGCGTCCACCAAAAGTACTTATTAGCCCCGGGAACAAGAGGAATTGCCAGGGCATGCAGGGGTATATTCAGCTTACCTTCTCTCTCCTTTACAAATTTTAGCGCATCGCTCAGCCTCAGTCTCGGCCCCAATGAAAATCACTTTTGCGCCTCTACGCCTCTAGAACGTCTGTCTTGGGTTAAGCTTTTTTCGCATTATATTTTGTTTATCGCTTCAACACGGATTCTTGCTCTTTGCTTCGGTGGCCTTGTTTCGTCGCTCAACCACATTCCCAGGTGCATGCCGACCAGGTTGACTCTGCGCGCAGCGAGTACCCGGCTGCAGCTCCGTCAATCAAAATGCTGAAAACCGTCGCGCTGGCTATGCTGGCCATTGCCGGCCCGCAGGGCGGCGGCTTCTCTGGCTTCTGGTACTCGGCCATGGACCACATCGGGCCACCGCGAGGTTATGCCCCGAATCTCGGAGAAGATGCTGCCAAGTACAACGTCTATGTCGCTGTTAGACCTGGCGACGGCGCTGGCATTCAGGATGCCATCACCTCTGCGCCCGACGGCCAGCGCAACAAGCAATGGCTAGCTTCTCAACCTCGCGTATGTCGCGCGCGCGCCAAGTCGCAAATCATGAAGCTGTCCAGCGCAACTAACGCGTTTTTACAGGTTGTGTATATTCCTCCTGGAACCTATGAAATTAGCAACACTATTTTCATGGAAACTGATACAGTACTTATGGGAGATGCTACGGATGTAAGAAAACCCTTGTCGACGGTTGCGTGGAGTGGACTGACTCGACTATAGCCTCCTGTCATCAAAGCAGCAAAGGATTTCAGCGACGATGTATTGGTCAATGGTAAGATTTACTTTTGCAGTGCCTTGAAGCAAAAAAACTTATAGAATGCAACAGGCCAGGATCCCTCCACCAAGGAAAAGGGCGAAAACTCCTTTGCCATTAGCTTGAAGAATTTAATCTTGGATACCACGGCTATCGACGGCGGCAAAGAATTCACGGCCCTCTACTGGGGAGTTGCACAAGTCTCCCAGCTTCAAAACATCAAGATCCAGATGCCCAGCCCGAGCAATGGTCAGGGCCATAGCGGCATCAGACTCGGCCGGGGTTCCACACTGGCTCTTGCCGATGTCCGTATCGAGAATGGCCAGGTAAGCTTGACAGCTATTTGATACATGTCGTCGTCGTCGTCGTCGTCTACTAATTCGGCATAGAATGGCATTTGGCATGACACGCACCAGCAAGCACTGTACAAGAACATTTACTTTTACAAAAACGAGGTCGGCATGCTCATCTCCGGCGGTCATACCATCAGCCTGTTGGCACCCGTCTTTGACGGTGTCAAGACTGGCATCCACAACACGGAGGGAAGCCCCTTTATTGGTGTTATCGACGGCAACTCGACCGAATCCGGCGTCACTTTCAAGTCCTCTGCTACTCCATCGATCCTGATACACAATCTCCAGACGGACAAAAAGTCGGACATTGTGGAGCTTTCCGAGGGCACCGAGCTCAAAGCTACCAGCCACGTCGACAACTTTTCGTACGGCAACACCGTCGGCCGCGATCCAGTCTATGGGGCGACGACTGGCGCTCACAAGCTTTCGAGTGTCGCGGCGCCCGGCGGCCGCATTCCTTCCGTCACGGTGCCTAATTTCGCCAGCAACGCGGTCACGGACTTTATCAATATCAAAGACTCCAAGCAGAATGGTGGCCACTCTGTCAAGGGCGACGGTACGCTCGACGAGGCAGAGGTGCTCAACAAGATTCTCGAATTCGCGGCTGCCAAGAAGAAGATTGCGTACTTTCCGTATGGCGACTACCGCGTGGAATCTACTCTGGTCATTCCCATTGGCTCTCAGATTGTCGGCGAGGCATGGTCCACAATCTCGGGCGGCGGCAAATTCTTCAAGGATGCTTCTAAACCGAAGCCGGTTGTTCAGGTGGGCAAGGACGGTGACGTTGGTGTTGCGCAGATTCAAGACATGCGCTTCACCGTGTCCGAGGTGCTTCCCGGCGCCATTATTGTCCAGTTCCGGGCTGCCGGCTCCGCCCCGGGCGACGTTGCGCTCTTCAACTCGCTCATCACCGTCGGCGGCACCAAAGGCGCTCCCGGCCTCACAGACTCGTGCAAGGACGCCAGCAACCCCTGCCAAGCCGCATACCTGGGCCTGCACTTTACCAAGTCCTCGTCGGCCTATGTCGAGAATGTCTGGAACTGGGTCGCCGACCACATCACCGAGGACTTTGACGGAGGCTCTAGCATCGCGGGCAAAGGCGGCGCGCTGGTCGAATCGACCAAGGGCACGTGGCTGCACGCGCTCGGCAGCGAGCACTGGTGGCTCTACCAGCTCAACCTGCGATCCGCCGAAAACGTCATCGTGACGCTGCTGCAGAGCGAGACAAACTATGAGCAGGGCGACCATGCCAAGAAGCTCGCGCCGGCTCCCTGGAAGCCCGACGCGCACGGCTGGGGCGACCCGGATTTCGCGTGGTGCAAGCGCGACGACGCCCGCTGCCGCATGGGCCTGGCAAACTACATCCAAGGCGGCGCCGACGTTACGTATTTTGGTTCCGCGTCGTGGGTGTTTTTCAGCGGCCCGGGCTATCAAGAGTGCGCGGAGCGCTTTCAGTGCCAAAAGGTGCAGCACTGGATCGAAAAGACGCCCAAAAACTTGCAGCTGTACGGAATGTGCACCAAGGATACGGCGACGGCGCTGCGACTGGGCGATGGCACGAATATTGCCGCAGAGGGCAAATTTGAAGGCGGCTGGAACCCGGGCGCAAGCATCGGTCGCTACACAAGCTGAAAACAAAAAAAAAAGACAGAAAGAAAGAAAGAAGAGAAAAAAAACAGGGCTTATTGGGTGTTATTCTTGTTTTTTTTTTAATAATAGTTACGAAGTCATGTCCATATTCAGTCGTTTTCATGTCTTTTAGTACTATGAAACTAATTTCTACAATAATTAATAATATCCATCTAAACAAGATATATGTCTTGGTTGGCGCTCTCTCTCTCTCTTTCTCAACACAGTGAGAGATTCGAGTCGTTGCAGTGTCTCACTGTGGCACATGTCAAGGCCCGTGCGCCCTTTCATAAGCACTGGTCTGATCAGTAGGTAGGTACGGATGTACCTAGGTAGGTAATAGTTGGCTTATTGTTGGCTTATTGCTCCCGTGCCCACTGCTCACCACCACCATCACCACCACCACCTCGCAGCGCATTGTGCGCATATTGCAGACGCCTAATGCTAGAACGGCAATAGCCGCGACTTTGTGCTGCACGTGCCAACAGCCACTTCCCTCGACGACGCTGCACAATTGTTGAGTGGGTGCGGGCACATGTACTACCCATGCCACGGCCCATCACCCCCACGATGCATGTTGCGGGCGCCCATTGCTTAATCTGACATGAGCTTCAATTCACAAAGCGGCATGTCCCCCCATGGGCCATTACTGCCAAGGATACAGCGCATGTCTGAGTTTGCACAATTGTGGTCACGTTTAAACGAAATAAACGACCAGGACTTTACAATTCATCATGATGACAAAAATATCGTGGACCAATTACTTTTTGAGCTAAATTTACAGTTCATGTAAAGCTCTATAAATATATATGGGCGAATTGATTAATCCAGTTATGTAGGTATAATACACAACCAGCATATTAGCAGGGTAAACAATGTCGACCAAACAGTATACCCATACCCAGCACATGAATTTGAGTCTTGGTTCATCAAGGCTTTTGCGAGCGACGACTATGAGCGATGAACGAGATCTAGCGTCTTGGTATCTGACAGGGAGGCGGGGGTGATGATTCATGGCCGCCACCAAGCAAACAATCGCCATGTCTTTATGATTATGATTTGCTGCCGACTAGTAGAGCGCCCTATCTCAGCTGTCTGTGATGAGCGCCCTAGGATCCCAAAGCTGACTGAAATGCTGTCCGTGACCTACAGAGTGCTCCATTCTTGATACTCTGTGGCTTACAGAGCGCCCTCAGCTTGACTTGCTCCCATGATCGGACAACTTGCTGGAATCACCGGGCGTTGCGTTCCAGCCGTTGTCTACGCACGCCAACTACGAGAGCCGAGGCAAGACAGCAGGAGATTTTGTAGATATTCAGATGGCTCCCCCTCCCCTTCCTTATATAGAGCCAACTCTAATAACAACATGACCATCTTCATTGGCGCGCCTCTTCACCCCATACTATACTGGCCCATGCTTTTGCCATGTTTCCCAAGTCCAGCCGCGGCAGATACGAGCGCCTGTCTTCCGAGGAAGACGGCCTCGCCATGCGAGACGGGACAACCGCGGCGCCACCCGCGTCCCCGAAACCCCCGTTTCCACGCATCTCCAAGCCCTTGAGCCACCTGAAGCCGTCGTACGACTGCGTCGTCATCGGGTCCGGGTACGGCGGCAGCGTGGCGGCGGCGCGCATGGCCCGCGCCGGCCAGTCCGCGTGCGTCCTCGAGCGCGGCGACGAGAAATGGCCGGGCGAGTACCCGACCGGCCTGCGCCAGGTGGCCGGCCAAGTCCATCTGTCGGCAGGGCGGGCCGGGGCCTGCGGCAAGGCCACGGGCATGTTCCATATTGTGGCGGGCAAGGGCCAGAGCGCCGTCGTTGCGAATGGTGAGCCAGGTCAAAATGGATGGGCCACTTTTTGACAAAAGCACTGACAAGGAGGATGAAAAAAAAACGTGCAGGTCTTGGTGGCGGTAGCTTGATTAATGCCAATGTCTTTCTCGAGGCAGACAAGTCGACCTTGTCCTCGGAGCTATGGCCGTCGGAAATTCGGCAAGATCCGGCTTGCTTGCACAAATGCATGTATTTGCTCCTGCGCTCTGTTTTCTTCTTCTTTTTCTTCTTGTGCCCTTTGCTTTTGCTTGATCGTTCATACTAACGCGGAAACATTTCAGACTACCAACAGGTCAGAGAGGTGCTGGAACCCGAGCCGTATCCTCAAAACTGGCCGGTCCTCGAAAAGACGGTGCGTCTTCAAAAGCAGGCGCAGGCCTTTGGCGTGGGGGACCGCTTCTACCGCGTGCCGCAGACGACGCGGTTCCGCCACGGCATCAGCAGCGCCGGGCTGCCCATGGCGCCGTCCACGCTCACCGGCCAGGACGCGACGGGCGTCAACGACGGGTCCAAGACGACGACACTCGTCACCTACCTCGCCGACGCCTGGCACTGGGGCGCCGACATGTTTTGCGCGTGCGAGGTGCGGTACGTCGAAAAGGCGTCCGCGGAGCTCGGCGGCTACCTCGTCTACTTTGCCGCACACGACAGCGCGCGGGCCGCGTTTGCCAGGGATCGATACGCCGAGCTGTCGTGGGTGCATGCGAAAAAGGCCGTGTTTCTCGGTGCGGGGTCGCTCGGCACGACCGAGATTTTGCTCAGGAGCAAGGCCATGGGCCTCGCAATGAGTGACTTGGTCGGACAGGGCATGAGCGGCAATGGCGACATGCTGGCGTTTGGGTGCGTTTGTCCCGACGGCAGGAATCTGCACTTGACTGACGAGAGTTCTAGATACAATACCAGCCGTGGAGTGCATGATTGTAGGGACCGGAAGCAGACATTTACAGACCGGCAAGGTCCTACCATCACCTCCATCATTGACATGCGTGATAAGACTGGTAATCCGCTCGACGGCTACGTCATCCAGGACGGAGGGGTCCCGACAGTCTTGTCAACGTTTGTCAACACCGTAGTTGGTGCGTATGCGGCGTGTTCGTCCTTGTCAAAAGGTCCCACTCGTCCAAAGATGAAACGGCTGCTTTCGAGATGCAAGCAGATATTGCGGCATGCATTCTCTCACAGAAGCAATAGCCGAGATACCCAAGTGTTGTTAGTCATGTCTCATGATAGTGAGTGATGAGCCATTCCAATAAGAGATAGACTGCTCACCATGGACAAGGCAGCCAGGCAACCGTTCGGCTCGAGGACGATAAGCCCGTGTTTGAGTTCCTCGGAGCCGGCCACAATGAAGAACGTGTGCAACGAATACTGACGCCGCTCAAGAAAGTGATTGAGAAAGACGGAGGCACACTGATTTACAATCCATTGCTCCGTCTCTGGGGCAACCACCAAATCACGGTCCATCCTCTTGGGTAGGTCAAATTCGGCTTCGTGTCAGCAAACGATAACAAGTACTCACTCACCCCTGCGTTGTAGCGGCGCGAGCATGTCGAGGGACAACAGCGGCAAGAGTGGCGTGACAAACCACGTTGGTCAAGTCTTTGCTGGCCAGCAGTCGGAAACGCACGCTGGTCTGATTGTGGTAGACGGTGCCGCGATTCCTGGCGCGTTGGGGGTGAATCCCATCGCCACGATTGCTGCATTGGCGGAGAGGTCCGTTGCCGCGTTTGCCGAGAGACAATCTCTCGACATTTCTACAAAGTCCAACGACACCATCAATCTCGATACGCCAGCTTCTGCCCTCCAACCTGACCAAGAACCAACGCAGCCCTTGGCCCAGAACATGGAACGACTTGTCAATCCCATCTCCTTTACAGAGCTTTTGCAAGGAAATCTTTACAGCGGCACGGGCATCAGGTTGTGCAATACCGCGGCATACGAGCGCGCATGTCGAATGGGCAACGGTCGTGGCCATGTAGCGCGGCTGTTGGCGAGCATCCAGCTCGACAAGACGACGGCAAGATGCAACAAGACTTGCTACAAAGGGACCATTTCTGGTACGCTAGTGTGTCCTGCCATCCCGGGCTCGCCGTTCATGCTCCACGGCGGCACCGTCGACCTCTTCCAGCCGGACCCGGACAGGTGCGGGACGAAAAAGCTCGTCTACGACTGTCTCATGACGGGCACAAACGGACGGCCACTGCACCTGCACGGGTTCAAGCTACTCGATGCCTCCGTCTCACTCAGCCCCAGGCAGTTGTGGCGGGCCATGACCAAGCTGCACGTCACCGTAGTCGACGACAAGAGTGGCGGCGAAACAGTCGCCGCTGGGATCCTCAAAGTGACGCTCGGCTCGTTCCTCAAGCAACTGCGCACACTGACCGCGGCCGGACAAGACCGAGCGGAGCGGTGCAGGCGGAGCATGGACCTGTCGTCGCACCTTGTACACGAAATGGCGCCGCACTTGTTTTTGCCGCTGGGGCCGCTGCAGTACGTGGCAACGAAGCCCCTCGGCGGCTTCGCGAACCCGACAGAGCCGACGGCAACGTACCGAATCGTGGCGCGGGACGGCGTGGAGACGAAGCTGCTCATGTGGGAGCCGGACCCCGCGCACGTGGCGCAGGACGACGTCTCTGGCGCGCCGGTGCCGACGGAGAACCTGGTCATGATCCCCGGCGCCGGCGTGGACCACCAAATCTTTGCGCTGCCCACCATTGCCACCAACGCGGTCAACTACTTTACGCGCGCCGGCTACCGCGTCTTTGTGCTCGTGCACCGCATCGGCCGGCTCGACTCGGCCAGCCAGAGCAGCAGCCCGAGCAGCAGCCCGTGGACCACGTACGACGCGCGGCTCGACATCCGCGCCGGCCTGGAAAAGGTGCGTCAGCTTCAACAAAGCGGCGCCAAGCTGTACACAATCGCGCACTGCATGGGCTCCGTCGCCTTCGCGTGCGGCCTGCTCGACGGCACCGTCCCCGCCGACTGGATCCGCGGCATCACCTGCAGCCAGGTCTTCATGAACCCCATCTGGGCCCGCAGCAACATGCGCAAGGCCGCCTTTCCCGCGCCCCTCGACAAGCTTCACGCCGCCGCCGTCGGTCCGTGGTTCCGCTGCGCCGCGTCCCCGGACGCGGGCGCGCGCCAGGCCCTCATCGACCAGCTGCTGCGGTTCGTTGCGGCCGAGGAGGAGCGCTGCGCCAGCGCGAGCTGCCACCGCGCGACCATTTTGTTTGGGCGCTGCTGGAACCACGCCAACCTCAACGAGGAGACGCATCGCCATGTAGACGAATTCTTTAGCGGCGCCAACATGGCGCTCATGCACCTGCTCATGCGCATGGGTCGCCGCGGGCGCGTGAGCACCAACGGGCCGGCGTTTGCGCCGCTCGACACGGACGCCAATGTCCAGCGGCTGCGCGGGATACCGATTTTTTTCTTCTCGGGCGCGGATAGCCAGGTGCTCTCGCCGGAGGCGACGGAGAGGACGTATGGGCGGCTCTGCACTACGTTTGGGCTCGCGGCGGGCGGGGGAAGTTCAGGACTGCAATATCGCAGGAGGGTGATTGAGGGGTACGGGCATCTGGACTGCTGGATGGGACGCGATGCCTACAGGGATGTGTATCCGATGGTGCTGGATGAGGTTGATCGGGTGGTGAGGGGGGGAGAGTGGTCGTCACTGGTGCGCGAATAGGAGAATCACAGGATCCAGAGCAAACACCTACTATTACATTTTTGTTATATTCCGGTCATATATATTCCTATTATATATATACATTTATATTCTACGATTATATCCTACAATCATATTTTACGATTACATTCCACGATTTTATTCTACGATTATAATCAATTGCTGCCTTTTCTATCGTTGCAAGGTGCTTAGTAGGAATAGGCCCTGTTTTAGGAGATCTAGGACGCGTCTCGCGTAACAGCTCATCCTCTCGCCCAAGTACCAGCGCATAAGCCCCTTACAGCTCGAATTTTGACTTTCGAGGCCGGTTGTCGCCCACGCGTCCGGTAGTCGCAATGTCTCTTCGACAGGATGAGGGCGAAGCAATAGCGCGGATTATCAAATTCGAGGTCGCCCAATTTCTACACACAATCGTGGAACGCCCGCTCGACAGCCTCCATGGACGAGCCGTCCAGCGCTTTGTCTTCGATGACGGTGATTTGAAGCCGGGCCAGGAGCTCATCTCTAGGTTGATACTGGACGGTGGCTGGGCTGAGCCTAGCCTGAGCCCATTAATGTGTCTAGCCTGAAACGGAGATGGTCGTCGATGCGCTTGATGGCTCGCGGGGAAGGTTTCAATGGACTCGGGTGTGAATACGGTGCGGTAGATGGTCAGCCCCCATCAATCCTGGCGATTGCCGGTCTGCGTAGCATAATGTAGATTTGCAAGAAAAAGAAGCGAGGGTACTGGCAGTGTATTCTTCTTGGGAATGTGTAAACACTATAGGAATTGCCGAGAGGTTTGCCATGATTAGATAGATTAGTGTGATGGGCAGTGAAACAAAGTTAGTGAGGGGTGAACTAAGATTTAGCCGCAACTCACCTATAGGTAGGTACCTAGGTGTGCTAGGCTGCCATACCGCGTGCTCCGCTGTCAGCACTTTGAGCACCAGTTTGTCTTACATGCATCAACGGCACCGATCAGACAAAAGCAGTGCGACCCGATCCGATGACGTTCAAGATGGCTTCGAGCTATGTTAGTACTGTTTTTAGAACCTCTTGACAACTTTCCACGACTTTTGACGGCCTTTTACGGCTTTTTCCCATTGGCCAGGGTCGCCCGTTTGTCGAGAGGTCAATGCGCCTATTGACTGGCCGCGATTGATGGGGGGAAAGCTCCCCAAATCCGGCTCTGCCCAGTTTATTACACTTCTCACTTCTCCATCTCCAACCAAGCCTCGCCAGCCCGGCCTTGCTACTCGTGCCCATGCCATCACTCGTGTATCTCTATTCATCGCCAGCTCATCGACCTGATTGATTCTCCATCTGGTGTTCCCTTGCCTTTGCCTTGCAACCATGGATCCGAACCCGCCCGTCTTCTTGCCCAATCTCGTAGCGAGTAGTCCCGTCGCCGCCAGCAGCAGCAGCTGCTACGCATCACCACCGCCCTCGCCGCAGCCGCGCCCTCACAGCAAGTCCATCGTTCAGACGAGCTCACTCTTGCTGCTGCCCGCCGAGATCAGGACCCTCATACTCGCGGCGGCCTTTGGCCACCGCACCATCCACGTCGACCTCGACCTTGTCGCCGCGACACCACCGACCCCGTCACGGCTCAGCGGGCCGCCGGACGGCGCTTCCACTACCGCCATACAGCGCCGCGACCTCATCCCCCTGTCCAGCGATGACATCCGATGGAAGCCCACCGCCCACCTCTGCCACCGCTCGTGCTTTGACGGCGCGCGCCGCCGCCGGTCCCGCCACCCCGCGCTGCCCGCGCCGCTCTTCGTCGTCGACCGCGACCGCTGCTTCATCAGCGGCGATCGTTGTACGTTCCCCGAACACGGCCTCGCGTCGTGCTGCATTGGCGCCATGGGGTGGCTGCTCGCCTGCCGCCAGGCGCACGCCGAGGGCGTCGCGGTGCTCTATCGCCTCAACAACTTTCGTCTCAACGAGTCCTTTGCCCTCGAAAACACCCCCCGCATCCTGCCCCCCGCCTACATCCCGGCCATCACGCAGCTCTCCCTCTCTCTCACCATGGGCCGCACCCGCGTCGCCTCGGACCGCATCGCCTACCCGCGCCCGCGCGACGCCGTCGAGCACCTGCCCGCCTTGCTCGCCCGGCTACCCGACACCTTTCCCGGGCTCCGCCGCCTGCACCTGGTGTTGGCTGGCGAGGTCTGGCCCGAGACGCAGCTGTCCGCGTACTGCGCGCCATCGCCCGTGCTGCACGCCAACGTCGAGGCTTTGTTGGTGCGGTTTGAGGGCCTGGTGCGCCGCTGGCCCGCGCTGCGCCTCTGCGAGGTGGCCTTTGACAGCAGCGTCTACTTTCCCTGGCTGCAGATCGACAAGGGGCTCGAAATTGACTTTAAAAACTATGCCGACTTTGAGCAGTGCCCGTATACCGTCTGGCGGTCGCTGCCGACCGAGGACGCGCACGGGGTGGAGAGCGGCACGGCGGGCCGGCGCCGGCTGTCCGGCTTCTGGGTCTGTCTGGATGCCTGGGACGCCATTCCGTGGTCTGTTATGACGGACCTATACGGAAAGGGGCCATGGTGAGCCTAGCGCTGCTGGCAGTAAGGGCTACGCGGAGAGTATTCTATTCTGCGAGAGGCTGCTCAAAGCATCATTACCGCTGTATATTATTTTTTTCTACTGCCATGTTTTCTTTTCTCTGCACCTTGTACCTAGCGAGCGGTTCCTTGTAAACAAGGGCATCATTTATCCTTTTCTAATGTTTAATTCCAGCAGTTATCGCCCCAGGATGTATTGTATACATGACTTGTCAAGTCTAATGCGTTTGCACCCCGAGTCTGGTAACTTTCATGCACATCTCCATCTCGTCCGCGCACTCGACGGAGATGCCTATTCCACTGAACAAACCCCATCAAGAAGGATGCATCCGACTCTTTGAGACGGCCGTGTCGGTTTCTCCGGTGATTACGCCTCATTGAGAGGTTGTGGCCTACGAACACAAGTACAGACTCGAGGTTATTTATAAATGAATGAATTGATCAGGGGCCCCGATATAACTGTCTATCACAGACACAAATTCCTTCCTTGAATCATTGCAGTATGCCAATCTAGTCATCAAGAGCGATGATGGCATCGACGACATCGGCCAGACCTTGCATGTTCTCGTGAGTCGACAGCTTGTCCAGGTACACCTTGCCGCCGGCCTTGACGCTAATGTAGCGCGTGTGGCCTTCCAGAGTCCGATCCTTCTTCTTCAGTTCGACTTCGAAGCGGCTGTCGGCCTTGTGGAGCGCTTTCTGCAGCTCAATGGTGTTGTCGTGGGCCGACACTGGGCCCCAGACCTTCTTGCCCTTGAACAGCAAGGTGCAGGTGAAGATGTGGCCTTCAACGGTGTTGTCCTTGCTATCGAGCCAGACTTTGAGTTTAGTGTCAGACATGATGGATTTTTTTTCTTTTTTTTTTCTCTGATTAAATTTCTGGCGTGTGCAATTAGTATGTGTTCAAGCCCTTGCCGAATTGTGCCCGTACCTTGGGTTGGGGTAAAAAGGTTGATCGTTTAGAATTGGGTTGCAAGTTGCAAGAGTGTGATGGGTGCTGGTTCTTTCTTCTTTGAATTGGAGGAAAGATCGTGTATTTATACATTACTGATCCGCGGCAGAGTGACTCCGTTACAGTTTAGAGGTCATAGATCCGGAGCTTTGCACCGGCTCGACTGTCTACATTGAAGCTGTGCGACGCAAGTTTCCCTTCTCATTCAGTCAAGGTCCTCGATATTCTCGCGACGCGCATTGCTTGTGAAGTCATACTTGATGTTGCAATGTAAAAAAAAAATTATATAAAAAAAAAAAAAAAAGGTCCTGCGCTCCATCTGCGCTCTTCGCCACGGTGCCGGGGCC
>NW_007930843.1:255292-260739 GCF_000280675.1 Beauveria bassiana ARSEF 2860
GCGCTCTTCGCCACGGTCCGGGGCCTCATATGCAGCTCTGTGGCTGGCTGGAGGTAGACCGAGTGGCCGTCGGCATCATTTAGCCGTCAAGCTGCGCTATGTGTGTGGCGGGGTATCATAACCACGTCAGAAAATAATCACCACGTCAGGTAGGATTGTCATTAATTCAGCCGAGCATCTGCATAAGAGTAACATTCAAGGGGTATTGGAAGCCTCCTGCGATCAGACTAATGCTATAGTCATGGTATCATGGCACTTATTGCAATTGCGAGCCTTGCTTCTGGTTGCCTCATACGTAACTTTCAAGGATATATTAGTCAATTGGCCACTTGCTATAGGTCCTTTAACGAGGCTACCGATTCATTTTCTCATGCAAGTCGTTTGCGGACCAATTTAATGAGGGATGCCAAGAACCAGCTTGTCTTTGTGTGGCTTGTGAATGCGTTTTCTAAAGTATGTCAAGACCCTCGATTACGGGAATCATTTTGCCACAGCAATTAGATATCATATCATGGGTCATTTAAATACGAATGCTTGGATGTGTCAATACCTCGGATGCTCGGGATCGACTACTGCAAGTCTTCGTTATAAGTTTGAGCTCGTATGGCCTATTCATGCGCATCTCAAAACATGTCGAGTCTCCAAGCAGTAGAAATGACTATGTCATAGCTGTTGAATTATAGATTGATATCATGCCAATCCATCATCTTGCATGTATCAAGCCTTGGTAGTCATTGACGATTGTAAGCAGTCCGTCATTGTCATGAGCTTATGCAGCATTGACATGCGCATCTTTGCATGTTGAATCCTCGGCAACATAGAATTTCGACACTGTTTCATCACTCTGACAAGCATCTTGGCCTATTGCCTCATCCTTCAGCCGGTATCTCTTATGCATGACTTCATACGCTCAGAGGCAATCACGAAGCAACCCAGGTAATGTTTACTTTGCGGCATCGCACCAGCAACCTCAATCCCGAGTTCTCTTTCGAAGCCAAACTACCAGAGTCTATCGAAGAAATTCAATTCTTTGCTCTCTTTTCAGGTCTCATGGAGACTCGGACTGGACGCCTGTGATGGGCCACATCACCTAGACAAAGTCCAAACATCTGAACGTGGCCATCACCTAGCTGAACTTGGGTCAGACTCTCCAGCAAAATTTCTCCCTACAAACTTCTCAGCGACCGGCACAAGTGCCATTGGGTACGCCCTATACTTCTATCCGTACTGCTTTAAAGAAAGATGATGGTTCATGAAGCTGCGTCAACGAGCAAAAAGAAGTAGGCAGTCGCTGATTTGCATTTTCAATCACACAGTGAACTGTAAATTATTTTTTCCATTTGTTTTCATTTACTTTTTATCATTGATGTTCCATATATATATTCCTATATACATCGTGTCCTACTAACTATCATGTCTAGCAGGCCATAAGGAGCTATATTTATCGATCATTCATGTCTCAGCTAGCTTCCCAGCAAGTGACACTCGCAACAGTGTCTATTTTTTAGTAATCTAGCCAGTGAATAGGAAGAAAATAGCACGTCCTTGCCATTCTAAATACTGCACTTAACAGAGGCGTTGACCTCGACGGCGACGGGCCAGTCTATTCGCTGCTGAAGCGGGCGATGATGTCGGTGAGGCAAGCGGAGAGCCTTATCGCTACCACATTTCCGCCACAGTGCCATGGCGCAATGTCGGTGCTCTCGAAGACGTTGTTTGTGAGGACGATTTCTGGTCCATCGACAGCCACCGAGCACAAGGCCTCATCATCAAGTGAGCCATGTATAATTCGGTCTACCAAACTGAGCGTTGCTCTGATGCGGCGTCTCGCAACTTTGGCCTCTTCAACCACGCGTTTTGTTGGCTTATACTTGGTAACCACAAAATCATTTGTTCTCCTATTTTTTTGCCTGCCTTTGCCTATTTGCTTTTTTCTTTCATTTTTCTAATTTCTTTTTTTCGCGTACAGCAAGCCATGTATCAAACCAATATCTGTTCCAAAACGTCATCCGCCCAGCTCTTCATCAACTGACTCGTCCCTTGTGACACGCCTGAAGTGATCCGCGGCTGAAATGAGACAAGGCTCAGCGCACTTGTCCCATTGTGTTGCAAGCTAAATTAGCATACCGTTATCATGGCAATCCTGATAGGCCGATATGACTGGGAGGCAGCCTGAAATAGTCCGTGGCGCTTCCCGCATGACCCCACCACACTCTACATCTGTGCCTGCTGCCACTTTTCCGATTCACCCAAAAAAAAACCCCCCGACTTATTTACATCCTCCGTCCTCGCGGCTCTCCCTCGGACCACCGGCATTCTTTCCAGCTTCGTCTGCTGCAAAGATGGTGCGTATTTTTTCTGCAAGAAATTTTCCCATGCTCTTGAGGCTTCAACCGTGAGCGCCTGCTAACCACACTTGCCCACTGCCAGACTTCCGAACAGACCCCCCTCCTCGATGAGCACGCCGGCTCCGACAGCGGCCTCCGCCGCCGCGACGCCCACGCCAAGGCCCAGCGCTCCAAGATCCGCGAAGCTGCCATCTTTGCCTGGGCGCTCATTGCCACGGCTGCCTTCATCATCGTCGCCGTCTGGGTACAGCACCGGGAGCAGACGCGGCCACCCGTGCCCGCGCCCGCCGCCAAGCGCAACCTCGTCTTCATGGTCTCGGACGGCATGGGCCCGGCCTCGCTGGCACTGACCCGCGGCTACCGCCAACATGTCGAGCGCCTAGACCACGGCAACGTTCTTGCGCTCGACCGCCACTTTTGGGGCACCAGCCGCACGCAGTCGTCCAACTCGCTCGTCACCGACAGCGCCGCCGGCGCCACGGCGTTTTCCTGCGCGCAAAAGAGCTACAACGGCGCCATCTCGGTGCTGCCCGACGGCCGGCCCTGCGGATCTGTCCTCGAAGCCGCCAAGCGCGCGGGCTACGCGACGGGGCTCGTCGCCACCACGTACGTGACCGACGCGACGCCCGCCTGCTTTGCCGCGCACGTGCCGCACCGCGAGATGATGGACGAAATTGCCCTGCAGGAAGTCGGACGGGGCTCGCTGGGCCGCAGCGCCGATCTCATCCTCGGCGGCGGCCGCTGCTACTTTTTGCCCAACTCGTCCGAGGGCGGCTGCCGCCAGGACGACGTTGACGTGACCAAGATTGCGCGCGAGGAGCACGGCTGGACCTATGTCGACTCGCGGACCGGCTTCGACGCCCTCGCCGGTGGCGAAAAGGTCACGCTGCCGCTGCTCGGCCTCATGGCACCGGCCAACGTCCCGTTTGAGCTCGACCGCCGCAACCTCAACGACACGTACCCCAGCCTGCGGGAGATGGCGACGACGGCGCTGCGCGCGCTCGCCCGCGCCACGGAAAAGAGCGACAAGGGCTTCTTCGTCATGATTGAGGGCAGCCGCATCGACCACGCCGGGCACATCAACGACCCGGCCGCGCAGGTCCACGAGGTGCTCGCCTACGACGCCGCCTTCCAGGCCGTTCTCGACTTTATCCGCTCCTCCGACACCGAGACCGTGCTCGTCGCCACGTCGGACCACGAGACTGGCGGCCTCGCCACCGCCCTGCAGCGGCCCGACGAAAAGGAGCCCACGTATGCCTGGTACCCCGCGGTGCTGGACCGCGCCACCGCCTCCTGCGAGCACCTCGCCGGCAAGCTCAAAACGCTACGCAGCGGTGACGACGGCAGCAGCAGCAGCAGCAGCAGCAAGACGACGCTTCGCAATTACATCAAGGACGAGCTCGTTGTTCAAGGGCTCGGCATCCCGGCCGACGACGTGTCCGACGCCGAAATCGACAGCCTCGTCGCGGCCGCCGACGACACCGAGCGCGTCAAGACCATCTTGACGCAGCTCATCTCGCATCGCGCGCACATTGGCTGGAGCACCCACGGCCACACCGCCGTCGACGTCAACATTTACTCGTCGGGAGGGCCCGGAACCGAGGCCCTCCGCGGCAACGTGGAGAACACAGAGGTGGGCGACTTTCTCCGGCGGTACCTCGACGTCGACGTGGATGCCGTCACCGAGGAGTTGCAGGCGGGGAGCCGCCGCAGCGACGAGATTGCCGGTATCATGAAGGAGAGGGGAAGCTTTGATGAGTATCACGGTCGTTTAGAAAACTGATGGATATGATTGAGCTTGAGAGGGTTTACAATCACGGCGTTTACCATACATACCAGTTTCGGCGCGTAGATTCCTTTTTTTTTTTTTTTTGCATGTTTCTACATTGGTCATTAGATTGTCTTTTTCAGAATAGGCGACCAGCTAGATTTTTAGAATATTGCATAGCAATTGCAGAGAAGAATATATTACTTAGAAAACTACTTCATTGTGTGGCTAGCATAGGATCAAAAGCAGACGCTCAAAAGACACCGAAATACACTCTGGAACAAACGCCGCCTCTAGTGTAATCAAAACCCAAGCACCAGACACCAAAGAAGAATCTCGCACACAAAGGACACCAAGCAGTCGATCTTTAAATACCCGTGTCCTTGGCATCCAAATCGTATCGCACATACAGCTTATCCAGGAAATGCGAATGCCGGATACCATTCGGCTTGGCCTTCTTAAACAGCGCAATCGCGTCCTGGACCGAAACGCCACAGCGCTCCACGAGGTAGCACACGACAAAGTAGCCGGTGCGATTGTACCCGTAATGGCAGTGAACGCCGACAACGACCTTCTTCTGCCAATCGTCGTCCCAGCCTTCGGCGGCCGCGCGGTCGGCCTGCCGCGCGCGGATCGTGTCAACAAGCTGGATAAACGCCGCCACATCCTCAGCCGTGGGCGGAACCTTGGAGACGGTCGGGAACTTGTGATAGTGGATACCTGCGCGCTCGAGGCCTTGAGCGTCGTACACGGGCTGGTCCTTGGAAATGTCAATCACGTCCTTGACAACGCTGCTCCACTGGGCGGTGAACCTCGACGGGCTGTGGACGTCGTCAGCCTCACGCAGCGTCTTCATGGCGCGGAAGACGGGTGTGCCGCCAGGCGGGCCAATAGGAGCGGACACGGGAATGACAGACTGCCACTTGACGAGGTTTTTGACGTCCCACTTGCCTTCCTGGCTGAGATACTGCAGCTGCCAGGCGAGCGAGAGGCGGCCGGTGATATTCTTGGCGAGAAAATCGGCAATGAGACCGGCGAGGATGCGCGATCCGCGCGGAGCGTAGAGGAGCGTGTGGTTGGCCGGCGCAGGGATGATGATGGACTGGACTACCTTGGCCGGATGCTCGGGCTGTGGCGGGATAGCCGTAACTGATTCGGGGGGTGTCCATGGATCGTGGCGCGAGTCGTCTGTACTGGAGTCTGATGTGGCTGCCGCGAAATCTTCTTCTGTGATATTAACAATGGAGCGGGAGAGGTCGTGATCGTCGGGCTGCAGTCTTGCGCCGACCGGCTCAGCAACCTTGCTAACATGCTCTACCGGCGTCTGTGTA